>NC_044554.1:30309527-30539527 GCF_007565055.1 Rhinopithecus roxellana | reverse complement strand
CATTTCCAGCTGTGGCCGCTGGAGGGCAGCCCTCCAACAAAGAGATGTGGGTCCTTACTGTTGGGAGAGAAAACCCTCTGGAACTAGTGTGCCCAAAAATGGTACAAGGTCACAAGGGCCATGGGTAGAGTACTGCCCACCCGTTGCACCTGCCAGATCCATTTGTGCCTGTCAAGGTAATCCTCTGCGACAGTGGCTAGTCACAATTTCTAGAAGACAAGGCTTTGAACAGAAAGATGAGTGGAACAAGTTTCTACTGGTTGGTTCTCAGACTGTGACTGATTTTCTTCTTTCTCCTCTACTCTCCATTCTAAATTTCCCTCATTCTAGGCCAGTATTTGTCTGATGGGTCATCTCTGAGAAGTCTGCACCCCTAGTTGTCACCCCCTTGTCACACTGTAGTTGCTATAATTGTCTGTTTACAGTTATAAGTGCAGAGCAGTAAGATGTGCCCTAGTGGGTTCTATTTTTGTTTTGTTTTGTTTTTTGAGATGGAGTTTCACTCTTGTCACCCAGGCTGGAGTGCAATGGCACAATCTCAGCTCACTGCAACCTCCCGAGTTCAAGAGATTCTCCTGCCTCAGCCTCCCGAGTAGCTGGGGTTACAGGTGCCCGTCACCATGCCTGGCTTATTTTTGTATTTTTAGTAGAGATGGGGTTTCACTATGTTGACCAGTCTGGTCTCGAACTCCTGACCTCAGGCAATCCACCGCCTCAGCCTCCCAAAGTGCTGGGATTACAGGCGTGAGCCACCGTACCTGGCCTCTACTTTTGAAAAAAATAAAAAATTCACCAGCTCAGTGGCATGTGTCTGTAGTCCAAGCTTCTCAGGAGGCTGAGGCAGGAGGATCACTTGAGCCCAGGAGTTCACAATTGCATTGAGCTACAACCACACCACTGCACTCAGGCCTAGACAACAGAGGGAGACCCTGTCTCAGAAAAAAAAGACAAAAGATATGCTTTTATTAGCACCATGCTCTAACCAACTGAACTAACCAGCCCCCCTAAGATATGCTTTTAAAAGGACACTCCAATATTCTTCCAGGTCAAGAGCTGGACCTGGCTCAAGGATGGTTTAGCTAAAGCTGGTCTGCCACAGTGCTAGAACCCAACTCAAAAGTGACCTTGAGAAGGGGTGGCGAGGGAAAAGCCTTCCAGTGTGCAGACCTTTCACTCAGCATGAAGGGAAATGTGCCCGAAGGACAGGATACGAATATACATGGACTTGGCTGGGTGGTCAGGGCATGGGAGGATGAAGACTGGCTGATGGCAGAAAGGCAGTCTGAGAAAGACTTGTGACATGAAAGGGGTGTAGCCAGTGGATCCCTTGGTCATGTGTCCACTGTTGCACCTACTTAGCTATAAAGTGAGCTCCTTCATGTAAGGTAGCGTTTTGCAAGATCTCCTATCAATAAATTGGGTATTTTGTGTGCCCTTAGACAGTAGTGGCAGAAAATTTAAACCCATATCCGGAAGCCATACCAATTCTGATCACAAAGAAATCATGCCACATATTTCTAGGGTGAAAAGTCTCTAGTATAATCGACTTGCCACCAACTGCCTAAGTGGTCTCAAGAGATTGCAGCATGTTGGCTCGGCTCGGTGGCTCACACCTGTAATCCCAGCACTTTGGGAGACTGAGGTGGGCAGATCACCTGAGGTCAGGAATCTGTGACCAGCCTGGCTGATATGGTGAAACCCTGTCTCTACTAAAAATACAAAAATTAGCCGGGTGTGGTGGCGGGCACCTGTAATCCCAGCTACTTGGGAGGCTGAGGCAGAATTGCCTGAACCCAGAAGGTGGAGGTTGCAGTGAGCCGAGATCACGCCACTGCACTCCAGCCTGGGAAACAAAAGGAGACTCCATCTCAAAAAAAAAAAAAAAAAAAAAGAGAGAGGTTGTACCATGTCATGGAGCCCAGTATTAGTGTCTGCTGCTGACAGGCAGAGTAGGAGTCAAATTAGCCTTAGTGATCCAATTCCGTCAGGCACATTCACAACCTCTACCTCTCCCACCAAAGTTATTCCCCTGGTCAACCCATGGTGTGAACACTGGGCTGGCCAAGGATAGCAGCTGGCTGACATCAAGGTGAGTCGTGCTGTCCATCTGCTTATCCCGTGCCTCCTCTAAAGTGGATGTTCCTGGCTGGGCCTCGATGATGATACCAAAAGTCTCACACACTGGGTGACTCCCCAGGTCCACCTGCAGGCCTCTTTCCCAAACTCCTTCACAGATCACTTCTTCCAGGGTTCTGACAAACCAGGCAAGGCTTAGCCACTGCTCAGGAGGCCAAGTGCATCCTTACCTGGGGCACTTTTCTCCACATGAAGCAGAAGCTCTGTGGAGAGGGTTTGCGCTCACCACAAACTTCAGGGCCACTTCTGAGTCAGGCAGTCCTGCAGTAGGAGTCCAACCTTCCACAAACCAGGCCCAGATTGTTTCCTCCATCAGTTGGTAACAGGGAGCACCCCACAGGGCCACGGATAGAAGCTTGGGAGAAGAATGGATGCAAGAGCACTGAATGACATGGGGTCTGGACCACCTCTTTGTGTAACTTACTTCTGCCCCAGCCATGCTCAGATTCCATCCTGGATGCAGCACTTTCACCTTATCCTAGACCACTCTGTGCTCACGCCACTTTATGACTTGGTAGACCTGACAGCACCACAGCAGCCAACTTGTGATAGGTACTCTGGTCATATGTCGGTTGATATCCATAGTCAAAATATACTTCGTGTATTAGTTTGTTTTCCCACTGCTAATAAAGACAGACCTGAGACTGGGTAATTTACAAAGGAAAGAGGTTTAATGCACTCACAGTTCCACATGGCTGGGGAGGCCTCACAATCATGGCGGAAGATGAAGGAAGAGTGAAGGGACGTCTTCAATGAGGCAGGCAAGAGATTTTGTGCCGGGAAACTCCCCTTTATAAAACCATCAGATCTCGTGAGGCTTATTCACCATCATGAGAACAGCATGGGAAAAACCCGTCCCCATGATTCCATTACCTCCCACCAGGCTCCTCCCATAACATGTGGGGGCAGATGATCACCATTCAAGGTGAGATCTGGGTGGGGACACAGAGCCAAACCACACCAGTGCCCAACAGCATAAGAAGAGCTTTTTCCAAGGATGTATAGTTTTCCTCCCCAGGTGGCATGGCCTTGTTCAGAATTTTGGAGTCTACATTGACAAGCTCTTAATGGGGTTTGCCAAGAGACAGTGTCTTTATCAAGCATGGATTCCTCTAGCATTGTGGGATCTGCTGAGCTATATGGCCCCAGTAGCAGGGTCATTTGTTCCACAGCTTGGACCTGCTGCTAAGTCCTCTCTTTCTCTGGGGCCCACTCAGAAGTAACTACCCTCCATATGCAGGTACTTGCTGGGTGTCAGAGAGAAAATCACTGGAATTAATAAGTCTGAAATGGAAAAAGGATCCAAGAGCAATGCCAGCATCTGCCACAGAAGGCAAAAACTCCGCACTCTTTTAAGTGATTTTCATAAATCATAATAGTAAATTTAGTAGATCAAATTTGCTTACATGTTGTAATGATTGTCTAAATACCAGAGAATACTCAAAGAATTCAAGATTACAGATTATTACCACACCTATATAAACACACCTAAACTGAATGCAGTGTGACTCACACCTGTAATTCCAGCACTTTGGGAGAGTGAGGTAGAAGGATCACTTGAGGCCAGGAGTTCAAAACCAACTTGGGCAACATAGTGAGACCCCCCCATTTCTACAAAAATAAAAATTAAAAAGTTAGCCAGTCTCTCTTCCTCCATGCTGCCCACAGAGGTGACAACCATCTACTTGACACGATGGCTGACCTCAGACCCTTCATGAAGCCCAAGATTGTCAAAAAGAGGACCAAGAAGTTCATCTGGCACCAGTCAGATCGATATGTCAAAATTAAGTGTAACTGGTGGAAACCCAGAAGTATTGACAACAGGGTTTGGAGAAGATTCAAGGGCCAGATATTGATGCCCAACACTGGCTATGGGAACAAAAATAACAAAGCACATGTCGCCCAGTGGCTTCTGGAAGTTCCTGGTCCACAATGTCAAGGAGCTGGAAGTGCCGCTGATGTGCAACAAATCTCCCTGTGCGGAGACGGCTCACAGTGTTTCCCCCAAGTACTGCAAAGCCATACGGAAAGAGCGGCCCAGCTGCCCTCGGAGTCACCAACCCCAATGCCAGGCTGTGCAGCAAACAAAATGAATACACAGCTCATGTGCACACGTTATTTATGTTTAAATAAAACCATTAAGACTGCCAAACATTTAGCCAAGTATGGTGGCACACGCCCGTAGTCCTAGCTACCCAGGAGGCTGAGGCGTGAGCATTGCTGGAGCCCGGGAGTTTGGAGACTGCAGTGAGCTATGATTCTGCCACTGCACTCCAGCGTGGGTGATAGAGTGAGATCCCATCTCTAAAAATAAAATAAGCTAAAATAATAACAAATAAACACACCTTAAAATGTGAACTATTTCTTCATCATCTGTATTAGTCAGGATTCTCTTAAAAGGACAGAACTAATAGGATACAACTAATAGGCTATATATATATATATATACACACACACATACATATATATATAGGAGTTTATTATTAACTTACAGGATGACAAGGTCCCACAATAGGCTTTCTGCAAGCTGAGGAGGAAGGAGAGACAGTCCGAGTCCCAAAACTGAAGAACTTGGAGTCTGGTGTTCGAGGGCAGGAAGCATCAGCATGGGAGAAACATGTGGGCTGAGAAGCTGGGCCAGTCTCTCCTTTTCACGTTTTTCTGCCTGCTTTATATTAGCTGGAAACTGATTAGATTATGCAACCAGATTAAGGTCTGCCTTTCCCAGCCCACTGACTCAAATATTAATCTTTTCTGGTAACACCCTCACAGACACACCCAGGATCAATACTTTGTATCCCTCAATCCAGTCAAGTTGACACTCAGCTTTAAACATCACATCATCTCTCTACTTTTTAAAAAATATCTTCCTGGGGAAATGATTTTAAGGAGGTTAATTGATTGAAAATTCAGAATCAAAGAATTTCCAGATCATTGGGGGCATCGCTCCTCAGAATGTTTAACAAAATGCTCCACAGAAACTATTGAGATGAAACCCACTGAATGGACATCATTGATTTGACAAGTCAATGGAGTGTTTCTAGCTTTACTTCCATCAACAAGGTTTTAAGCAATCCCGTAAGTTTCAATTTCTTGAAACTCAATTCCTTTCCCCTAAATGACCTATGTGTTAAAATGTGGACTTTTTAAAGTCCCTGGGTTTCACTTCATCTTGTGGATGAAACCTTATGGTGTAACCTCCTGAAATGCAGTCTGGTGCATACCGGCAGAAAATGAACTCCTTCATCAGTCCCTATTCCACCCCCTTGCTTTTCTATCTTTTTCTTCATCTCATTGACCACCTTTTTTTTGAGATGGAGTCTTCCTCTGTTGCCAGGCAGGAGTACAGTGGTGTGATCTCAGCTCACTGCACCCTCTGCCTCCCAGGTTCGAGCAATTTTCCTGCCTCAGCCTCCTGAGTAGCTGGGACTACAGGTGCCCACCACCACGCCCGGCTGATTTTTTTGTATTTTAGTAGAGACGGGGTTTCACCATGTTGGCCAGGATGATCTTGATCTCTTGACCTCGTGATCCACCTGCCTCAGCCTCCCAAAGTGCTGGGATTACAGGCGTGAGCCATTGCATCCAGCCTGACCATTTTTAATCACTGTTCTTTTTTTTTTTTTTTTTTGAGATGAATTTTGGTTTTTAAATTTTTTTAATTTATTTTTTAATCTTTTATTTCCAAAGATTATTGGGGACCAGGCGGTGCTTGGTTACATGATTAAGTTCTTTAGGGGTGATTTGTGAGACTTTGGTACGCCCATCACCCAATGAATCACTGTTTTAACGAACTGTTTTAATGAAGAGGAATAAAATATATACACGTCATTCTGCCATGATGCCTCATACCACCTGAAAGAGTACACAGTCACACATGGAACACACACAGTTACTAACCCAATTGGAGAATGGTACAAAATACAATCGTTACAGGTCCTGCTAGGAATATTTCGAGCATATGGAAAGCCTGCCTTCCTGAGATAGGCACCTGGAAGTCCCTGAGGCCTTATCTCCCTTCCTCTTTCCTTCTCCATCACTCTTCTCTCCACAGTACTAAGTTCATCTTGCTGAAGCCGCTGGGGCTCAGGCTGGTCAGCGTGATTTTCACCCTGCGAGAAAGGCCTCTTCACGCGGGTCCTGGCATGCTGCTGCCTCTTGTGTTCAAGGTCAGCAGGGCGTATCCACTTCAGGCCTCTGTACTTCAAAGGGAAGCATTTGAAAATTATTTTTATTTTATTTTATTTTATTTTAAGATGGAGTCTCACTCTGTCACCCAGGCGGGTTGGAGTGCAGTGGCACGATCTCAGCTCACTACAACGTCTGCCTCCCGGGTTCACACCATTCTCCTGCCTCGGCCTCCCAAGTAGCTGGGACTACAGGTGCGCACCACCGTGCCTGGCTAATTTTTTGTATTTTTAGTAGAGACAGAGTTTCACCATGTTAGTCAGGATGGTCTAGATCTCCTGACCTCGTGATCCACCTGCCTCGGCCTTCCAAAGTGCTGGGATTACAGGCGTGAGCCACCGCGCCCGGCTTCATTGATTATTTTGAGACAGAGGCTTGCTCTGGTCACCCAGGCTGGAGTGCAGTGGCTGGATCTTAGCTCACTGTAACCTTCGCCTCCTGGGTTCAAGCGATTCTCCTGCCTCAGCCTCCCAGAGAGCTGGGACTACAGGTGAGCGTCACCACGCCCAGCTAATTTTTGTATTTTTAGTAGAGACAGGGTTTTGCCGCGTTGGCCGGGCTGGTCCCAAACTCCTGACCTCAAGTGATCCACCCACCTTAGCCTCCCAAAGTGCTGGGATTAAAGGCTGAAAATTATTTTTAATGCAATTTTTATGCAGAGGATAAAAGGTGCCTGGAGCAAGGAAGGGAAGAAATAAAGGACGAAAGGAACACCAAGAACCCCAGATCTTTCCCTACATTTTTCCCTACAGCAAGGATCTCATTACTCCTGAGGCACTCTTACCTACCCCACCACGACACAGGGGCTCACCAGTTCCTCTGCCTCTCTACTGTGATCATTCCACAGGTGATCCAGACTCACAGTGGAGGAATCAAAAACAAAAACGAAGACTGTAGCTCCCACATGGCTAGATCTCACCTCTAAGTGTGTTATATTTTCTCAGAAAGGACTGGGTACAGTGGCTTACAACTGTAATTTCAGCACTTTGGGAGGCCAAGGCAGGAGGATCACTTGAGCCCAGGAGTTTCAGACCAGCCTGGGCAAAAGAGTGAGACCCTATCTCTACAAAAAAAAAAAAAAAAAAGCCAGGTGTAGTGGCATATGCCTGCAATTCTAGCTACTCAGGAGGCTGAGGTGGGAGGATTGCTTGAGCCTAGGAGGTTGAAGTAGCAGTGAGCTATGATATGGCATGACCACACTCCAATCTGGGCAACAGAGAGACACCCTGTCAAAAGAAAGAAAGAAAAAGAAAGAGAGAGAGAGAGAGAGAGAGAGGGAGGGAGGGAGGGAGGGAGGGAGGGAAGGAAGGAAGGAAGGAAGGAAGGAAGGAAGGAAGGAAGGAAGGAAGGAAGGAAGGAAGGAAGGAAGGAAGGAAGGAAGGAAGGAAGGAAGGAAGGAAAGGAGAATAGGAAGGAAGGGAGGGAGGGAAGAAAGAAAGAAAAGAATTAACTTCTAGATCTTGGAGGTAGCCTAAATTAAATTTATGGACTGTTGCTATAATATTTGTTACTGATTCAGGACCTGTCTCCAATCTGAAACTCCTTGAAGAAACCTAGAACCTATTTTCAGCCTTCTCACCCCAGTCAACTCTGTCTGTTCCTCCCTGGCACAATGTAAAACATTTAGCTGTGTAATCCAAGTGTTGACTGGCCTCACTGCCTGAAATACAATGAGAATGAGATAACATTCGCTTTAAAAAAAAAACTGCCGTAAAATGTACATATACAAAATGTACCATCTTTCTCATTTTCATGTGTGCAGTGCAATCGTTTTCAGTAGAACCACATTGTTGTGCAAACATCACCAACATCCATCTTCAGAACTCTTGCAAAACTGAAACTCTGTACCCATTAAACAAGAATTCCTCATTTCCCTCTTCCACCAGCCCCTGGTAACCACTGTTCTACTTTCTGAATTTGACTACTCTACATACCTCTTATAAGTACAATCATGAAATATTTTGTGGGGTTTTTTTTTTGTGGTTGGCTTATTTCATTTAGCATAACGTCCTAAAAATTCATCCATGTCACAGCATGTGGTAGAATTTCCTTCATTTTTAAAGCTGAACAATATCCCATTGTATGGATAGAACACATTTTGTCTATTTATTCATCTGTGTGTGAACACTTGCATTGCTTCTACCTTTTGGTTGTTGTCGATAATGCTGATGTGAACATGGGTATAAACATTAGCTTTTAATGCCCAAATTATTATGACATCCAGAGCCTCTTGACTGGATGCCTTTCCCAGGTATTTCTGAGGATCTACAAATACAATGACATGTTCCACACATCTGTCCGGGGGGAAGCTTGCAGCCTTTGGTAGGATGAGGCCTCGGACTGCCGCTGTCCACTTCCCCCATGAAGATGACTTCCTGTAGGGTCTGCATCAGCTTCTTAAGCTGCTGCTGTTCTCACACAGTGCGCTTTAGTCAAGCATGGGCAAGGACCCTTCCTGAACTTCCCACGGTGACCGATGAGACATGGCTTATATATTTAATAAGATATCTTTAGAAGAAAATGACAGAAACTCCAATCAAAACCGACTTCAGCCAAAAAGAGAGAGTTCTTTGGTTCACAAAGCTGAAAAAGTACAGGCATGTTCTTAGTTTGGGCATGGCTGGATTCAGAGGCTCCGGTCTTCAGTCTGAGGTCATGGATGCATGTCTTCAGGATTCAAGCTCTTTCTTGGCTCTGTTTTGCTCTGTGTACTTTATCCTCCAAGTGGTTGTCCCCGGAAGCTCTAGGCTTATTCCTTCCAGAGGTAAGAGGATGACTCTCCCTGATAGTCCTAGCAAGACCTAAGCCTGGCTCTGATTGGCCCAGTTGGGGTCACATGCTCAGCCATGAACCAGTCACCATGGCCAGCGGTGCACAGTACTCTCATTGGCCAGCTCCGCATCACTTGTGCACCCACGAAGCCATGGGATGGGGCCAGCCCTGGCTGAAACCCATGGGACGAGTGGGGAATCCAATCTTCCCCAGGAAAATTGAAGATGCTAGTACCAAAAAAGGGTGAGTTGAATATCAGGAGGGCAAAAACAAATGTCCACTACTCTTGAGAATAATAGGAAAGAATTGCAATACAGAAATTCTTTCAAATTGAATTCTAGATAGGACTGCTTTCAGAATCTGTAAGGCACTGACCATTCAACAGGGTCTCTACTCGCCCATGAGGCCCGGAGAAAGGGCAGTTTCTCCATGCCCTCTCCCAGGCCAAGGGCCACTTCCCCAGGCCTCATTCCCTGTCCTTGGATTATTTGATCTCCTCAAGATCTTGGATGGTGGGAATATCCACTCCCTCTGGGAAAAATTCCCAATTCCTGCCAACAGTGCCCTCTGGCCATAGGATTTCAACAAGACATTCACATCAAAACACAGTAGTTCAGCACGTATCAGACTTCCCAGCATCTGGCTTATTCATTCCGGAATAACATCATGAATGGGACACCAAGACTTCAGGCCACGTGGGGTTTAGCCTGGCCAAACCCAGTTCCTTTTCTCCAGATGAAGGCTGGGCTTGTGTGTCTTTCCTATAGTCCTGGAGACTTCTCTATATCTCGTGTAAAGAGCTACATGAAAAAGAAGCCATCAGAGGCGTTTGAACCAGAGCAACTCCATCTTGAATAGGAGCTGGGTAAAATGAGGCTGAGACCCACTGGGCTGCATTCCCAAACAGTTAAGACATTCTAAGTCACAGGATGAGATAGGAGGTCGGCACAAGATACAGGTCATAAAGACCTTGCTGATCAAACAGGTTGCAGGAAAGAAGCCCGCTAAACCCAGATGGTCATGAGAGTAACCTCTGGTCATCCTTACTGCTACGCTCCCACCAGTGCCATGACAGTTTACAAATGCCATGGCAACGTCAGGAAGTTACCCTATATGATCTCAAAGGGGGAGGCACGAATAATTCTCCCCTGGTTTAGCATGTAATCAAGAAATAACCACGAGGATGGGCAACTAGCAGCCTTCGAGGCTGCTCTGTCTGTGGAGTAGCCATTCTTTTATTCCTTTACTTAATAAACTTGCTTTCACTTTATGAACTGGCCCTGAATTCTTTCTTGCACGAGATCCAAGAACCCTCTCTCGGGGTCTGGATCTGGACCCCTGTCCAGTAACTGTAAGATCAACCCATAACTTATTGATCTGGAATTGTGAGTGTGAGGTGGTTTGGAGGGATAATTCATCTGAAGCACTTAGCATCAGAGAGCTCGAGAAACAGCAGATATCAGTTTTTTAAATTACAATACAAATATTCCAGGCAGGGGCTGTTACTGCTCTGGCAGAGACAGATGCATCCAATGCTGAAGGAGGAAGCGGGAAGCCCGCCATTAGGAAAATGGTCTCTTAGCCAGAATGGAAGGGACAGGGGGAGGGGAAGAGGCTCTCCCAGGATGGGCAGAGAAAGATGGAGAGCAGCAGCTGTTCAGTTGCTCCTTGAAGGACCCCACCCTGAGAGCCTGAAGGCAGCTGTTGTCAGCCCCCAGGAGGCCTACAGACCAGAGCCCAGAATAGACACTGGGCTGCTTGGGGCAGTCTCATCCCACGGAGGGTTTTAACCCTAATGTTGCAGAGCCCATGTGCCTTTCCACCTTGCCACTGCCGTCCATACAACAATCAACACAGAAGGAAAGGGTCAAAAGTCGCTTTTGGAGCTTTGCATTTGCACATGGGTGTTTCTAAGTCAGGTGCTAATGCCTGGTGGGTTTGCCAAAACCTTGTTTCTGAAATTATTTTCTAGACCCTTTAAATTCATCAGTATAGACATAGTGACGATACACATTTTTATAGTAGACTTTCACACAAGACAGAGATCAAAGGCATGTGAAAAGGAAGTGATAAAAAGAGTCACTCTCAAGTATATCTTGGTGTTGATTTTATTTTTAATAGCTCAGCTATGAGACTCTGACTTTGTGCATATACTTAGAGCTGATGTTGGAAGCCTCCAACTGTGTCACAGTTAGAGGCTCTTCATGCCCAAAGCACCTCCAACCATCCAAGCCATGATGACACTCATTCTGTTGTTCCATCCCTTTTCTGAAGGCTTAGATTTGCAGAAGCCATCCTGAGAGTCCTTGGCACTATGCTTATAATTTGGATTTTGAACACCACGTGAACTCTGGCACCTGGTTATGGGGTCCAGTATCCACAGCCCCCAGTGGGAATTATGGCATTTCTCTTTTGTGTCTTACAATACCAAATAATTGGGCTTTTTCTGTGAAAATAAACTGCTTTTAATGTATTATTAAACCAATAAAGCATTAATATTTACTAATTACTAATTTAAGCAAAGTAAAACCTATTTCAGAGTAAGGGAAAAGCATGCAGAAACACACATTGTTATGAACTGTTGATAAACAAGGCTTAATATAATCCTGGTTTTCCCCATTCTATCTTAAAGGAAAATCTCAAACTCTTACTTTCATAAACAAAACTTTGTAATTTGAAAGAGTCCAGGTTTTTATAACGATCGCATTCCTTAAAATTAAACTACAGTTTTCACTTTTCTTAAAGGGAAAAACATTGAAAACTTTCTCACAGAGAGAAAGCATTGATTTTGCTCTGAGTTCCTCCCATGAACTGTCCCGATCGCTGCCAACTCAGTTCCTTCTGTATTCTGTGCACGTGGAGTACACTGTTTTCTGCTTAAAGAGTTATTTCCAACCCCCATCCCCAGCCACACCTCAGTTCCCTGAGTGTTCATGGCTCAATGACCTAGGAACCCCAAGCATTCGCCATAAATAAGGCTGTTTACTGACCTATTTTTACTAGGACTACTGAGATATGCTGAAACCTGGTGGGGGTTGGAGTCGGGGCGGGGGGGTGTTAAAGTTACACGTCTCTCTAGCACCATCAGTCATTGTTCAGATATTTAAATTTCACAAACAGAATCAATGGCCTGCTGAGGGCATTGTCACTTACACCAAGCAGGGCCATCTGTCGCAGCACTGGCATTTTAAGGCATTTTAGGTGACAGCGTTGCGGGATCTCTTTCTTTGTTCATGGATTTCAGGATGAAGTCCTCCAGTGGGGCTTCGTGACTGACCAAGGTTTGAAATTGATAATGTCCCCAGATAGGGACTTGCTGATTAGGCTGCATTCACAGCAATTAGAAGATCATCTGGTGTAAAAACTGTCCGGAGAGAGAGGGGCACAGAATCCCTGAGCTCAGATCGAGCAGTGGAAGAGAAAGCCAGGTCTCCGTTCTAGAGGCAGAGTTTTCCACTTTTCCCTAAGGGGTCGTCTCAGCAGCCCGCCTCTCAGCTACAACATGGGGAAATCCACTGCAGATGTGCTAATCACAGAATTGCACAGGTACTCCCTGAATCCAACTTGGGTTATTAAAACAACAATGAGGCATACGCGTTTGGCTCTGTTCACCCCCAGGGTGACCAGCTGTCTCACTCCTCAGCCCAAATCCAGGGGATCTGTTGTCTAGGAATAATTTCTTCCACCTTGGGAATTCTCTGATTTACTCTTACCTAGGTCCACTGGTCTTGACCAAAATGTGAGGTGTCCCTAACTTAAGATTTTGACTTTTAAGAGGCAGTCGAGGAAATAATGTTATGAGGTTTGTTTATTTCTCTAGTGGTCAAAGACAGAGAAGTAAAAAGGCAAAGCTAGGGTCCGAATGTATGGCTGCAGGTTCAAGATTCCAGGCCAAGTTCTTGGGACTCCAGCGCCTCTAGACTCACCAGCCCTACCAGCTCGTCCAGCCTCACCAGCCCCTCCAACCCCACCAGGCCCACAAGCCCTACCAGCCCCTCCAGCTCTGCGGCAGGAAATCCTGCCTCAGGGAATCATGATCCACCACCCAAGGAAGTATTTGCAGAAAAAAGAGATTCCACTGTTGCCTTCCCTCAAGGGTGGTGTTGAGCCCATTAAGCTTTCCCCAGCAGTACACAGAGTAACCTTAAGGATTCTGGTGGGAAAATATCCCAAATTCTGCTTCCTTATGCTTCACCATATGGCCCTAGGGCACATACACTAATCAAGAACAGCCCTGGGCATCCTGTCACCCCCCACGGTGCACCTGCAAACTGGCTTTTACAGCAACCCTGGCTTCCAAATGGGTCCGTATCTTTCTAGGCATCGTTTGTAATGCTAACCTGTTTGGTACTACCCAGAAATGCTAACATTTCTACCACTTTAATCTAAAGAGATTAAATCACACTCCATGATACTCCTGACAACAAACAGCATTTTAACCAGTAATTTACGATACAAAGATTTTCAATCAGGGGGCTAAGCCCTTCCCTGGTGGTTTTAAGAAACTGCCAGCCTCGATGGAGACTCCTCCATCAATTCCTCATCATTAGAAAAGAAACAATGGAGAAAAAAATCATCCAATTAAGTGACAATTCCAATGTGTAAATCTTATAATATTTTTGCATGTGTGATATGGGTTCTACACTAAAAACACAACTTGTCTAATCTGAATGAGATTTTTCAGGATGTTATCCTATTTTGTTTGTGCCTCTTGGTTTAGTAAACTCCCAACCACTTTTTCTTCCCTCACCCCCAACTCCCCACACACAAAATGTTTCTCATTATGACCTGAGACATTCATTCTGATTGTAGAGGTTTTAGATCATTTCTTCTAGGTGTTAATCAGTTCTGGCCATATGGTGAGGGTGAGGTAATCATTATTACTTTACAATGAATGCCCTTAATTACATTTTCAGTAGTAATATTAGTCCTTCTGTTTATTTGAGTACCTAAGAGCTGCAGGCAACGTGATCTGAATTACATGGAGGACAAGCTCCAGCTAACTTTCCGTAAACTCGCATTAGGATTCTACTATGCGACGACAGGAGCAGGTGGGAATAATGAGCTGGCAGAAGCGGCTGCCTGTCACACTGCCTGGTGGTCCCTCTTTCACCCCAGTTTGCCTCAGGCATTTTCGACTTCGCTGTGACCTTTCTTGCGGTGATACCAATCGAGTGGTCAGGAGAGAGGCGCCCAGCCCATGTCGGAATCCTCCTGCTGGCCCTGGGGATCCATGCAACTTGATCTTAGATATTGGTGGTGACGTGTCGCTCTCCTTGACAGCATCCAGGAAAAGGTAATCACCTTTGCCAAAATGCAAGTGGAAGTTCAAAGCCTCAGACTTGAAGAGTGTCCCTGGGGACTTCCAGGCCCCGAATGGGAATGTGGAGCCCTTCTGCCCAGTGGGGCACGGCGCCGGAGTGACCTTCGCCTGAGTGGGAGGGTAGTCAGTGTTTGGGTCCACTTTAGGGGTGGTCCAGGTCAATTGAACTTGTCATATGCCACGGGAAGACATCAGGTAAGTTAATGATTCTAAGATGAATCAACTGCTCTTTTAGTCAGTGTCTCTTGAGAATTCATTCACTCCATCCACGACTGTTTTTGACTCTCTAGTATGTGTTACGGACATTTAAGTAAAGAGAGACACAGCGATTAATTCACTGCCCCAAAGGAGGCCTGGAATCTTCTTAGGGAAAAGAATCCTTACAAAACACTCCATTGAGTATTCTTGTGTTTAGCCTGAGTCATGTTGACTTGAAAAATCGCAACGTAAAAACTGTTTATTTTCACACAGGATGGTAGAAGGAATAGGCTTGTTCTCAGACTATGTCTTGCCCTGGAGATGGGTGCACAGGAAGCCTCTATCTTGGTTGCCCTTTGGCATAAGCTTTGCACCTGTTCCCTTCTCCTTGCCTAGATTCTTGCCTCTTCTCTCGCTTTAAAGACCAGGACTTGTTGTTGTTGTTGTTGTTTTAGAGATAGTATCTTGCTCTGTCACCCAGGCTGGAGTGCAGCGTAATATCATAGCTTGCTGCAGCATAAACCTCCTGGCTTCAAGTGATCCTCCCAGAGCAGCCTCCCGAGTGGCTAGGACTACAGCCATGTGCCTTCACGTTTGGCTAATTTTTTTTATTTTTTGTAGAAATAGGGTCTTGTCATGTTGCCCAGGCTGGTCTCAAACTCCTGTCCTCAAATGATCCTCCCACTTCAGCCTCCTAAAGTACCACCATGCCCAGCAAGACCTGGATCTTTAACTCTTTGCCTGTCTTTGATCTTTGACAACTCCTGACGCCCAAGCCCCTGCCTCCCACTAGGCAGGCATTTTTGGTTAAAGTATGAGCTCCCACTTTGTATTTATCTCCAGCTTTGGGTGTTCAGTTTGATGGGGACCAGCCACAGGTGTCCCCACCTAGCTCTCCAGCCCTAATTTGTTTTCTCCCATGTTGCAGTTCCTGGCTTCTTCCCATTTGCCCACACCCTCATTGTGGCACAGTGCCCCAAACTGACACATGCCACAGGCTCAGAGTATCTTCTGGCTGGTCACTCAAGGGCAGACAGGATTTCGTGACCTTTCCCTGAGAACAGCTGCATGAACTGCAGGGTCAGCAAAGGGGTCGTGTCTGCCTGCTGCTAAGGTCAGCTGCGGACAGCTCAGGTCAGGGAAAGCCCATTTAGCATTAGAAGAGTAAAAAGAAGAAAATACCTCCTCAGCCAGGAGCACTTTGATGTGAACCAATACAATTAGTCTCTGAATGATGAATATAAATGATAATCAATGACGTAGATGTGCTTAAAAGAAGGTGAGAAAAGATTATCACTGCCTAAACGTTCCTTCTAAAGGACACCACAAGTGGATGAGTGGAGCATAAAGGGTAGATAGGATTTTTTTTTTTTTTTTTTTGAGATGGAGTCCAGCTCTGTTGCCCAGGCTGGAGTACAGTGGTGTGATCTCGGCTCACTGCAACCTCTGCCAACTGGGTTCAAGTGATTCTCCTGTCTCAGCCTCCCAAGTAGCTGGCATTACAGATGCACGCCACCATGGCCAGCTAATTTTTGTATTTTTAGTACAGACAGAGTTTCACCATGTTGGCCAGGCTGGTCTCAAACTCCTGATCTCAGGTGACCTGCCCGCCTCAACCTCCCAAAGTGCTGGGATTTCATGTGGGAGCCACTGTGCCCAGCCGGGTAGATATGATTTAAATCTTTTTTTTTTTTTTTTTTTGAGACGGAGTTTCGCTCTTGTAACCCAGGCTGAAGTGCAATGGCATGATCTCAGCTCACTACAATCTCCACCTCCTGAGTTCTAATGATTCTCCTGCCTCACCCTCCCAGGCAGCTGGGATTACAGGCACCCACCACCATGCTCTGGTAATTTGTGTTTTTTTAGTAGAGACAGGGTTTCATCATGTTTACCAGGCTGGTCTTTTTTTTTTTTTTTTTTTTTTGAGACGGAGTCTCGCTCTGTCGCCCAGGCTGGAGTGCAGTGGCCAGATCTCAGCTCACTGCAAGCTCCGCCTCCCAGGTTTACGCCATTCTCCTGCCTCAGCCTCCCGAGTAGCTGGGACTACAAGCGCCTGCCACCTCGCTCAGCTAGTTTTTTATATTTTTTAGTAGAGACGGGGTTTCACCGGGTTAGCCAGGATGGTCTCAATCTCCTGACCTCGTGATCCGCCCGTCTCGGCCTCCCAAAGTGCTGGGATTACAGGCTTGAGCCACCGCGCCCGGCCTAGGCTGGTCTTAAACTCCTGACCTCAAGTGATCTGCCCACCTCACCTCCCAAAGTACTGGGATTACAGGCATGAACCAACATGCCTGACTGATATGATTTAAATCTAATCAGAACACTGTAAGATACAGCAAAGTCTCAAAGTGGTTGTCTATGGATGGCACTATGGGTTACATATTATTTTTCCAGAGCTCAGAATGTTCTGAATTTCTTTATTTTTGTTATTTATTTATTTATTTTGAGATGGAATCTTGCTCTTGTTACCCAGGCTGGAGTGCAATGGCTCATCTTGGCTCACTGCAACCTCCGCCTCCCGGATTCAAGTGATTCTCCTGTCTTAACCTCCCAAGTAGCGGGAATTACAGGCACCTGCCACCACTCCCGGCTAATTTTTTGTCTTTTTAGTAGAGTCAGGGTTTCACCATGTTGGCCGGGCTGATCTCAAACTCCTGACCTCAAAAGATCTGCTTGCCTCGGCCTCCCAAAGTGCTGGGATTACAGGCGTGAGCCACCGCAACTGCCCTGAATTTCTTTAGAGAATCTATATTGCCTTCATAAAAACATGCTTTAAAGTTGTTTTTTATTTTAAATGTTAGTTTGAAGTTAAAATGCTTTTCCTCTGACTAGGTGTTGAATGCATTTAGGAAAGGCTGAGCATGAAACCTGGGTTGGGGGAAAGAGCCTGTTTAGAGGGGACTGTAAAAATGGAGACTCCCAGCTGGGATTGACAGGAGAGGGTCAGAGCGCAGAGAGATGCCTGCTGGAAAAGAAGTGACATGGTTGAATATTTGCCCTGCTCAGTGTCATGTTGGAATATGATCCCCAGGGTTGGACAGGGGGCCTGATGAGAGGTGATTGGATCATGGGGGTGGACTGGTCATGAATGGTTTAGCGCCATCCCCTTGGTGCTGTCCTGCCGATAGTAAGTGAGTTCTCATGAGATTGGGTTGTTTCAGTGTGTGGCATCTTCTCTTGCTTTCTTGCTCTCACTCTTGCTGTTTGATGTGCCTGCTCCTACTTTGCTTTCCGCCATGAGTGAAAGCTCCTGGAGGCCTCCCCAGAAGCCAGGCAGATGCCATGCTTCCTGTACAGCCTGCAGAACCATGAGTCAATTACACCTCTTTTCTTTTCTTTTCTTTTTTTTTTTTTTGAGGCAGTCTTCGCTCTGTCACCCAGGCTGGAGTGCAGTGGCACGATTCAGCTTGCTGCAAGCTCCGCCTCCTGGGTTCATGCCATTCTCCTGCCTCAGCCTCTCAAGTAGCTGGGACTACAGGTGCCCGCCACCACGCCAGGCTAATTTTTTGTATTTTTTAGTAGAGATGGGGTTTCACCATGTTAGCCAAGATGGTCTCAATCTCCTGACCTCGTGATCTGCCCGCCTCGGCTTCCCAAAGCGCTGGGATTACAGGCGTGAGCCACCATGCCCGGCCAACCTCTTTTCTTTATAAATTACCCAGCCTTAGGTATTTACAGCAATGCAAAGAACAGCCTAATGCAAGAAGTAAGAGGAAAGATAATACCAACTTACCAGTAAGGGTACTAAGATGACACCCGAGTAAAATGCAGAACAGTTATCATTTCATTTGCTTGGCAGAAGGAGGGTGACAGTTTGTAGGGAGATATAATCTGACCGAATGGTTTAGGGAAATGTGAAACCAAATGGTTTGGGGAAAATATGATGAAATTCAATATATTTGAATTTGGGAATATGTTCAATATATTTCAGTCCAATATATCCTTACAGAGTGAGGTTTGGCATGGTACCACTGTGGATCATTTGTCTTCTATTCAAAAGAAGGACAATGTCTGTGTTAATGTTATGGTTCAGGAACCCAGCAGCAAGTGCAGCTTGCAGCCTGCACTCCCAGCCACTCCTGCTTACATGAGATAACAGTGAGCCACAAGACAGCATCCCCATCTGAGCATGCTTGGTCCTGGGAATCATTAGGGACTCTTAAGCAGAAAGCCCTGACCACCTAAGAGTGAGCACCAACTTTTCACTTAATAGTTTCTGAATATTCACCAGGTCAGGTTTTCTTTTGTTTGTTTGTTTATTTGTTTTGTATTTTTTGAGACAGGCTGGGGTGCAGTGGCACATTCATGTCTCACTGCACCTTGACCTCCTGGGTTCAAGCGATCGATCCTCCTGCTTCAGCCTCCTGAGTAGCTGAGACTGCAGGTGCACACCACCAAGCCCAGCTAATTGTCTCATATATATATATATACATATATATATGTATTATTTTATATATATGAAATATATATATTATATATTTAGAGACAGGGTCTTGCTGTGTTGCCTAGGCTGGTCTCAAACTCCTGGACTTGGGCAATCCTCCTGCCTTGGCCTCCCAAAGTGCTGGGATTACAGGCATGAGCCACTGTGCCCGGCCTGCTTGCTTCTTTTAACCTAAGCTATCCCTATTTTACCTTGACCTTAAAGCTGATTGGACTTCATTTTATGAGAGGATGCTGTGGCTTACCCAGGTCGTAACCATTAAATTTATCACATTAACCAATGTTTAATCATGATCACAGATTACTGAGAATACTGGCAAGAAAATTAGTAACTACAAAATTACGACAGGTTGTGTGCAATTAAAATTTTTTTCAAATAGATTTTAGGTTAACATTAAACATTCCAGTTATAATCTCTATTCTGCAGTTGATGCAGAGTTTGAGTTTAAAAAAAGAACTGTCTTCACAGAAACGTGGACTTAAAAATATTTTTTATATAATAAACTTTATATTTTTAGAGCTATTTTAGGTTCACAGTAAAACTGAGCAGAAAATAGAGATTTCTGATACCTCTTGCCCTCAGACATGCACAACCTCTCTCCCTATCAACCTCCCCCACCAGAGTAGTAGATTTTTTACAACTGATGAAACAACATTGACATATTATCACCCGAAGTCCATAGTTTAGATTACAGTGGGTTTGGACACATACATAAGGTCATGCATCTTCCGTTACAGTCTCATTCACTGCTGTATTAGTCTGTTCTCACACTGCTGATACCCGAGACTGGGCAATTTACAAAAGAAAGAAGTTTAATTGGACTTACAGTTCCACATGGCTAGGGAAGCCTCATAATCATGGCAGAAGGCAAGGAGGAGCAAGTCACGTCTTATATGGATGGCAGCAGGCAAATGAGAAAGTTGCAAAAGCAGAAACCCCTGATAAAACCCCCAGATCTCGTGAGACTAACTCACTAGCATGAGAACAGTATGGGGAAACCGACCCCATGATTCAATTATCTCCCACCGGGCTCCTCCCACAACACTTGGGGATTATGGTAGTATAATTCAATTTGAGATTTGGGTGGGGACACAACCAAACCATGTCAACTGCCCTAAAAATCCTCTGTGTTCCATCTGTTCCTCCCTCCCTCCTTTCCCACTCCCTTCCTCCCCCACTCTACTCCTTGGCAACCACTGATCTTTTTTTTTTTTTTTTTTTGAGGTGGAGTCTCGCTCTGTCACCCAGGCTGGAGTGCAGTGACGCGATCTCGGCTCACTGCAAGCTCCGCCTCCCGGGCTCACGCCATTCTCCTGCCTCAGCCCCCTGAATAGCTGAGACTATAGGCGCCCGCCACCATGCCTGGCTAATTTTTTGTATTTTTAAGAGAGACAGGGTTTCACCACATTAGACATGGTCTTGATCTCCTGACCTCGTGATCTGCCTGCCTTGGCCTCCCAAAGTGCTGGGATTACAGGCCTGAGCCACTGCGCCCGGCTGGGAACCACTGATCTTTTTACTGTCTCCATAGTTTTGTCCTTTCCAGAATGTCATATAGTTGGAATCCTACAATCTGTGGCCTTTTCAGATTGGCCTCTTTCACTTGGCAATACACACTTAAGCTTCCTTCAGGCCTTTCCATGACTTGATAGCCCATGTCCTTTTAGTGCTGAATAATATTCCATTGTCTGGGTGTACCACAGTTTATTTTTTCATTTACCTACTGGAGGACATCTTGGATGCTTCCAAGTTTGAGCCAATTATGAATACAACAGCTACCAACATCTGTGTGGATATTTTGTGTGGACCCAAGTTTTTAACTCATTTGGATACATATATATACACACACACATATATGCATATAATACATACATATATGTATATATGTAACCAAAAATTATAATTAAAATATTTTCAAAATGTATTTAAATATTTTTATTTATTTTTTTGAGATGGAGTTTCACTCTGTCACCCAGGCTAGAGGGCAATGGCATGATCTCGGCTCACTGCAACCTATGACTCCCAGGTTCAAGTAATTCTCCTGCTCCAGCCTCCCGAGTAGCTGGGATTACAGGCACCTGCCACCATGCCTGGCTAGTTTTTGTATTTTTAATAGTGATGGGGTTTTACCATAATGGCCAGGCTGGTCTCAAACTCCTGACCTCAGGTGATCCACCCACCTTGGCCTCCCAAAGTGCTGGGATTACAGGTGTGAGCCACTGCACCCGGCCCAAAAATATTTTTTAGACAAAAGTCATCAAATAACATAACAAGATCTTCATGCTACTATCCGGCATACTAGCCTCGTCCTTCCCAATCTCCCTTCCCAAAAAGTAACCATTATTCTGAATTCATTGTGTGCCATTCCCTTCCCTTGCATTTCTTATACTCTACTTATATATGCATTCTTAAACAACACAGTGTATTTTTGCGTGTTTTCAGCTTTGTATTGTACACGGATTATTTTGCAATCTGCCTTCCTCCTCTCCTGCCCCCACCCTTTATATGAGGCTTATGAAACGCATCCGTATTGAAATGTTCAGTTCCCTCAATTTCGTTGCTGATTTGTGTGCCATTCTATAAACATCCCACAGTCTGGTTTTCTGTTCCTTTGTTGATGGACACTTAGCTTGCTCCCAGATTGTTGCCACAATTGCCAACAATTAGATTATAAACAATACTAACAGAAACATCCTGGTACATGACAACTCTGGCACTTAAGCAAAACTTTCCCTGGGACAGTGCTACTCAAAATATGGTCTGAGAACTGTTTGTTTCTAGTAAATCAATGCCCTGCTTCCTTAATCAAGAAAATCTTACTATGAAACAAACATCAGCTAAACTTGATGTTGTGTTGCATAATAAAGTTAATTTACAACATTCTGGTGCAAGTTCTTCTTATAGCAGAACTGGCACTCTGCAAATAAGTGAGCCTATTTTCTCTCTCTCTCTCTCTGTGTATATATATATATACACATATACACACATACATACATATATACACACACACAGATATATATATATATGTATACACAGAGAGAGAGAGAAAATATAGGTTCACTTATTATAGAGATATAGGTGCATTTTATATATATAGAGAGAGAGAGAGAGAATATATCCAGGAATGAAATTATTTATTTATTTATTTATTTAATTTTTAAATTTTTTTTTTTGAGACAGTGTCTTGCTCTTGTTGCCCAAGCTGGAGTGCAATGGCATGATCTTGGCTCACTGCAGCCTCTGTCTCCGAGGTTCAAGTGATTCTCTTGCCTCAGCCTCCCAATTAGCTGGGATTACAGGCACCCACCACCATGCCCGGCTAATTTTTGTATTTTTAGTAGAGATGGGTTTCACCGTATTGGCCAGGCTGGTCTCGAACTCCTGACCTCAAGTGATCTACCCACCTAGGCCTCCCAAAGTGCTGGGATTACAGGTGTGAGCCACCACCCCCGGCCAGGAATGAAATTATTGAGCCAGATGCAGAATGATCTACTTTCTAAATTGTGGCAAACTGCTCCCACAGCTTAGTACCTAATATCATAGTGTTAATTCCTG
Source organism: Rhinopithecus roxellana (assembly GCF_007565055.1). Lineage (NCBI taxonomy): Eukaryota > Metazoa > Chordata > Mammalia > Primates > Cercopithecidae > Rhinopithecus > Rhinopithecus roxellana. Next base: position 30,516,911 of record NC_044554.1, on the reverse strand, counting down.
TAAATCTGAAATCTTAAACGGGTCTACCTCAAACATTATAGGGCCTGAGACAAGAACACAAATGAAACCCCTGAGCAATATGTCTAAATATTAAAAAGTTTGAAGTCAGGTGAATAAACTGTTAAACATCTTCTATCCTCCTACCTTGACAAAAATGCTTTTATAACAACCTGGAAGGCCAGGTTCAAATTTAGAATTCTCACCATGTTGGCCAGGCTGGTCTTGAACTCCTGATCTCCAGTGATCTGCCCATCTTGGCCTCCAAAACTGCTGAGAGGCCAAATTTAGAGGGTTTTTTTGTTTTTTGTTTTTTGTTTTTTTTTGAGACAGAGTCTCTCTCTATCGTCCAGATTGGAGTGCAATGGCTCAGTCTCGGCCCACTGCAACCTCCACTTCCCGGGTTCAAGCAATTCTCCTGCCTCCAGCCTCTCAAGTAGCTGGAATTACAGGTGTGCACCACCACACCCTGCTAATTTTTGTATTTTTAGTAGAGACAGGGTTTCACCATGTTGGTCAGGCTGGTCTTGAATTCCTGACCTCGTGATCCACCCGCCTTGGCCTCCCAAAGTGCTGGGATTACAGATGTGAGCCACCGCCCTCAGCCTAGAATTCTCAGATTTCTTAAAGTCCACCCTGGAATGTGGGTGGCTGTGGAGAGCTGGCCCTTGACCTGCAGCACGACTCTTCCCATCTCCAGCTCTGCCCTGCACCTCAGGGATCTCCTGTGTGTGTCTATAGACACGCAGCTTACGCGTCCAAACTCCATCTACACTCCCATGAACAGCCACCCCTCGGCCACTTTGGGAGGACAGGCTGCGTGCAGGAAAGAGCCTCCTCGATCCCTGGAAATGAACTCAGAGCTGCTTAGAGAACTTCACAGCCCCTGCCCCACAGTTTTGTGGTAGGATAACAGGCTCCAGTGGGCATATCCTCTTGTCTCTGGGTACCTTTGGCCATTTGGGGATGGGTAGAATCAGAGGAGGGTCAGAGTTGAGCCTCTAAAATAGGCCCAGAGCTGGGCGCAGTGGCTCACGCCTGTAATCCCAGCAATTTGGGAGGCCAAGGTGGGCAGATAACGTGAGATCAGGAGTTCGAGACCAGCCTGGCCAACATGGTGAAACCCTATCTCTACTAAAAATACAAAAAATTTGCTAGCCATGGTGGCAGGTGCCTGTAATTGCAGCTACTTGGGAGGCTGAGGCAAGAGAATCACTTGAACCACGGAGGCAGAGGTTGCAGAGAGCCGAGATCATGCTATTGTACTGCAGCCTGGGCGACAGAGCAAAACTCAGTCTCAAAAAACAAAAATAAAAAATGAAATGAAATAAATTAAGCCCAGAGTAGGGGCCCCTCTTGCCAGGATATAAGGGCAATACTGGGAATTTATTACTGTCAATGAGGTTTTCAAATTCTCAGTGTTTTGTTGTTCTTAGTACTCATTAAGATAAAAATCTGTTAAGCACCTATATTCATTTCCCCATTTCAATTTTTTATTTTGCCTATATTCATCTTTTTGTGTGTGTTTTCTTGATCTGTTTTGCCAGGGTTCTATCTTATTAATCTTTCAAAGGACCAGGTTTTGGCTTGATTCGTCTTTATTTTTCTGCTTTCTCCATTTTATTGACTTCTTTAAGATCATTCTTTGAGTTCATTTGATTTAACCTTTCTTGTTGCCTAATTTATTTTGAGTGAACAGTTTTTCTCTAAATACTGTTTTGGTGACTTCCCACCAATTTTAAAAGAAAGTGTTTTCATTATTGCTTAGTTCTACATATTTTGTATTTTTATGATTTTTAAATCCTTTTAAAATTTATGATTCTTTAGTAGCATGTTATTTATTTTCCAAATAGGTGAGCTTTTTACTTTTTTTTTTTTTTTTTTTTTGAGACAGAGTCTCACTCTGTTGCCCAGGCTAAAGTGCAGTGGCACAATCTCGGCTCACTGCAGCCTCCACCTCCCGGGCTCAAGCCATACTCCCACCTCAGCCTCCCAAGTAGCTGAGACTTCAGGCATGCACCACCACACCCATCTAAATTTTTGTATTTTTTGTAGAGACAGGGTCTCACCATGTTTCTCATGCTGGTCTCGAACTCCTGGTCTCAAGCAATTCGCCTGCCTCGGCCTCCCAAAGTGCTGGGATTACAGGCATGAGCCACCTCAGATAGGCCTTTTTAAACAACCCACTTGTTATTTGTTATTAGTTTTTAATTTTATTGCAACATGGTTAGAGAACATATTTTTTGTTTGTTTTTTGTGGGGTTTTTGTTTTGTTTTGTTTTAGAAACAGGGTCTTGCTCTATTGCCCAGGCTAGAGTGCAGTGTTGCAATCATAGCTCACTATCGTCTTGAACTCCTGGGCTCAAGTAATCCTCCCACCTCAGTCTCCTGAGTAGCTGCGACTCCAGGCACACACTCCCATGCTCAGCTGACTTTTTTATTTTTTGTAGAGACAGGGTCTCATTATGTTACCCAAACTGGTCTCAAACTCCTGTCCTCAAGCGATCCTCCTGCCCAGCCCGCCAAAGCACTGGGATTACAGACGTGAGTCACAGCACCCGGCCCAAATTGAGTTTATCTCTAGAATGCTAGAGTGGTTTAGCATTGAAAAATGTGTATGAATCTCTCTTTGTCAGTTTATCTGACTGAGATTAAAATTATATGATTTTTCTCAGTTTTTACAGAAAAAGCTTCATAAAATTCAGTATTCATTCGCCATTAAATTCTTTTTTTAAAATGTGAAAATAAGATAAAGGGCATCTACAGCAACCATTATATTTAATACTAAAATGTTGAAGGCATTATCTCTAAGATTGATAATAATAAGTTAAGGGTGGGTCGCGGTGGCTCAGACCTGTAAACCTAGCCACTCTGGGAGGCCAACCCAGGTGGATCACTTGACATCAGGAGTTTGAGACCAGCCTAGCCAACATAGTGAAACCCCATCTCTACTAAAAATACAAAAACTAGCCAGGCGTGGTGGTGCATCTCTGTAATCCCAGCTACTCGGGAGGCTGAAACATGAGAACTGCTTGAACCCAGGAGGTAGAGGTTACAGTGAGCCAAGATCATGCCACTGCACTTCAGTCTAGGCAACAGAATAAGACTTCATCTCAAAAAATAAAAAATAAAAGTCAAGGATTCCTGCTATCAACATTTCTATTCACAATTGTACCAAAATTCCTGGTCAGGGCAGTAAGGCAAGAGAAAGAAACAAGAGTTTTAGGAATTGGAAAAAAAAAACAAAACTGCCTTTATTCACTGCTGATGTAATTGTCTGCCTAAAAATTCCCAAAATAATCTAAAGATAAACTGTTGTATTAATTTTAACATTTATCAAGGCTGTTGGATACAAAATAAGTATGTGAACTCAATTACATGTCTCTCTACCAGCCACAGTTAGAAAAGTAATATATTTCTAAAAGAGCCATCCTTTGTAGATTCCTATAGGATAATGGCTACTTCTTAAGTCTGAAATTCTCCATTTATTCTCCAAAAGGCATAAAGATCAACAAGAAAAGCAAATGAAACTATCCAAAAAGGCATGTCCACATCATCACAAAGAGAACACTACAAATGTCAATTTACATGCAAGAGAGGAAATAAAGATACAACACCAGCAGACCCAACCCCAGAGCCCACACTGAAGCAGAGTCAGATGAGAACACACAGAAATGAGAAGAGGGAAGTCAGGTTCCTAGTGGTGGCAGAACACAGATAAAACATCACACCCAGAATGAAAGGGTCTTGCTCAGGGTGGGGGAAGTTTCAGAAGAGCTCTGAGATCGGGCTGATCTGGCTACTAAAGAATCAAAAGGAGGCCAGGCTCAGTGGCTCATGCCTGTAATCCCAGCACTTTGGGAGGCCAGGAGTTCGAGACCAGCCTGGCCAATATGGTGAAACCCCATCCCCACTAAAAATACAAAAATTGGCCAAAAATCGCTTGAACCTGGGAGGCAGAGGCTGCAATAAGCTGAGATCATGCCACTGTACTCTAGCCTGGGCAACAGAGTGAGACTCTATCTCAAAAAAAAAAAAAAAAAAAAAGAAGAAGAATCAAAAGGAAGAAAGGTACTGGAGAGTGTGCAGGATTCAGGAGGCAGCATTAGGAAGGCACCACTTTGAGTGAGAATTTGGAAGAGGAGGCATCTGTTGGAGTGAAAAGAGAAAGTCAAGCAGTGGAAATTATGGATCCCACAGGAAAAAAGAAGTCATAAAACTGGAAATACGCTGACCTTCTCAGGCACCAGAAAATAAGTCATTTGTTAAAGAACCTGTACTTCACTGTACCAACAGGAGAGAGCATTCTTAAACTAAGAAACCTCATCAGTCATTCAAATCCCTCACTCACTCCATAGACACAGGTGTTCATGGCTGATCAAGAAAAATTCAAGACACTTTACAGAACTACCATTTGATGGTAGTTATTGGCAGAAGAAAAGAAGTCACTATGTGAAAAAGATACTTGTACACACACGTTTATAACAGCACAATTCCCAGTTGCATAAATATGGAACCAAACCAAATGCCCATCAATGATTTGATAAAGAAATTGTGATATATGTATCCCATGGAATACTAATCAGCCATAAAAAGGAATGAAATAATGACATTCACAACAACCTGGATGGAATTAGGGACCATTATTCCTTTTCTTCTTCTTCTCCTTCTCCTTCTCCTTCTCCTTCTCCTTCTTCTTCTTTTTTTGAGATTGAGCCTCGCTCTGTTGCCCAGACTGGAGTGGGCGCAATCTCAGCTCACTACAACATCCGCCTCCCGGTTTAAGCAATTCTCCTGCCTCAGCCTCCCAAGTAGCTGGAATTATAGGCGCCTGCCAGCACACCCAGCTAATTTTTGTATTTTTAGTAGAGATGGGTTTCACCACGTTGGCCAGGCTGGTCTCCAACTGCTGACCTCAAGTGATCCACCCACCTCGGCCTCCCACAGTGCTGGGATTACAGGCATGAGCCACCACGCCTGGCCTAAGGATCATTATTCTAAGTGAAGTAACTCAGGAATGGAAAAACCAAACAGCATATGTTCTCACTTATAAGTGGGAGCTAAACTATGAGGGTGCAAAGGCATAATGATACAATGGACTTTGGGGACTCAGGGGAAAGGGTGGGAGGGGGGTGAGGAATATAAGACTACACATTGGGTACAGTGTACCCTGCTCAGGTGATGGGTGCACCAAAATATCAGAAATCACCACTAAAGAACTTATTCATGTAACCAACACTGCCTGTTCCCCAAAAACCTATTGAAATTTTAAAAATAATTCCAAGACACTTTAAAATGAACAGAAGAAGGCAGGCAACCACCATAAGAAGTTACTACAAGAAGAAAACAGGAAGAATCCAAATTTTTCCACCAATACAAATATTTCCAAAATAAGGCAGAGAAAAACTATATAGCACATTCTTCAACATGAATTAAATATAATTAAACTAGCAGCAATGTATACACACACATACAAAAAAAAGTACCATGAATTAAAAACCTCCTAACAGAGACTGAGCACAGTAGCTCACGCCTGTACTCTCAGCTCTTTGGGAGGCCCAGTTGGGTGGATCACCTGAGGTCAGGAGTTCAACACCAGCCTGGCCAACAAGTTGAAACTCCATTTCTACTAAAAATACAAAAATTAGCCAGGCATGGTGGCACACACCTGTAGTCACAGCTACTTGTGGGGCCTGAAGCAGGAGAATTGCTCGAACCCAGGAGGTCAAGGCTGCAGTGAGCCAAGATGGCACCACTGTGCTCCAGCCTGGGTGACAAAGTGAGACCCTGTCTCAAAAACAAACAAACAAACAAACAAAAACTCCTAATAGAAACAGACAAAAAGGAGATGTAAAACAATTTATTTAGATCAGAAAAGAAAGCGAAAGAAAAGACAAAATCATCTCAGGAATTAAGACCAAATTACAAGGTGTTCAGAGGAGAATAGTGGAATAAAAGCATCCAAGACAGTGAGCAATAGTGAGCTACCTAGCTGTGCCCATCATTAAGCCATGGATGTCTCAGCTCCAACTCCTCCCTTCTATGCTCAGCTTTGTGATGTCAGGGCAGCTACAACTGAGTTTTGCTTTGCCAGCTGGACCCAGGTTGGCCTTTGGCAATAAAGGGAGCAAAAGGGAGACTGCAAGGCTAGAGGAGAAGGAAAGGCTGAGTTTCCTCCTGTCTGTTCACTGTGAGGATCACCCTAGCAATGCTTCTTCACCCTGGCAGCAGCACTTCGTTTCTGCAGAAGCATTTGAATGTAGTTTGTAGTTTGCAGTTTTTCCAGCACTTGCAGACCCGACCTCATACTGCCCATCTCACATTCACCAGAACCAGTGCAGAGCTCCCACCTTGAAGGTCTGAGTTTGAGCTCCAGGTGCCCCACCTCTAAGTTCCTACTTGTTCCCCTTTCTTATTGTTTCTTTAACCCTGGGAGTGGAAGCAGCAGTTGCGACCTCTATGAGACCTTAGAGTTCTCTTTTTATCCTGTTATAACTTTATAATGAACACATTTTTACCTAGTTAACACTTTTTATATTAAGTTCTTACTGTTCAAATAACTTGTGTGTATGCTGTTTCTTGGCCAGATCCTGACTACACTGGTGAACTAACAGAAAAGTAATTTCTTGAAATGATCCTGGGTAGTTTATAGGATGAACAGAATGGCCTGAGAGTGAGGCTTAAACAGATGGAAGCCCAGCCATGTTCCTGCTGCAGGAATCACCTGGGCAAGACACGCTGCTAATGCCTCTCACATTGCTGCACCCACTGTCACCACCACAAATCCCAACATGCAGAAGATTATGAACAGACAGGTAAGGCTCACTCTGCAGATAGGTAGGGACAGGACAGTAAAGAAATTCAGAGGCAAGTTTTTAGACAGTTTCACTTTTCTTAGATTCATCTCTCCAAAAAATATTTATCAAGTACCTTCTATGTGCTAGGCATCAGAAGGGAACAAAAATAAATGACCTGGATCTTGTCTTAAAATCTAGACCACTGTTTCTCAACATTAGAATTTAATAAAATCTGGGATACCGTTAAAAAATACCTCATCTCTGGAGATGCTGGACCATGGCAGCTGTTGTGGAGCCTACAACATATACTTTTTAACAAGCATCTCAGGTGATTCTGAAGTTGGTAGCCCACAGACCACTTTGAGACACATTGATATTACAAACAAAAAAAATTATGCAGCAGGCACAAAATCATGTGTAGGGGAAGAAAAATAATTGTTTCCTCAATCCTCATAGGTCTTTTTAAAAAACAAAAAACAAACAAAAAAACAAACAGCAACAACAACAAAAAACGGAGTCTTGCTCCATTGCCCAGGCTGGAATATAGTGGCATGATCTCAGCTCACTGCATCACTGCAACCTCCACCTCCCAGGTTCAAGTGATTCTCCTGCCTCAGCCTCCCAAGGAGCTGGGATTACAGGCACCCACCACCATGCCGGCTAATTTTTATATTTTTAGTAGAGACGGGATATCATCATGTTGGCCGGGCTGGTCTCGAACTCCTGACCTCAGGTGATCCATCTGCCTTGGCCTCCCAAAGTGCTGGGATGACAGGCGTGAGCCACTACGTCTGGCCACTTCATAAGGTTCTTAGTTGGAATAGACCCCATTAAAAAAAAAAGAAAGGAAGAAAAAAAAAAGATTAACAAGAGAAAAACAAGTTTATTTACATGTATATTTCACATCTACATGGCAGACACCCAGGGAAGGAGTAGTTCTCAAAGAAGTAGCTTTGAATTCCAGCTTGTATAGCATCTTCAACAAAGAATAGTGATTTTTAGAGAAGTGACAGGACAAAGGAAAAGGACTTTGGGTCTCTAGAGGGGGCTTCTCAGCAGGGAAGCAAGTAGATAAAGTAGATAAAGGCGAGTTGGTAATGCATGTTCAGGTAGATTCCTCTGGCTCCAACTCCTGGCAGATAATGGTCTAAAACTGTCTTCAGTGGTTAACCTTCGTTCTCCCTGGTAACAGACAGGGGCAGGATGCCTTTTATCTTTGTAAATCTCTGTCCTGCATTTAAGCAAATGGAGGGCAGCGAGCTTTTCTGCATCTGTTTCTTCTTAATTGTCTTCAGCCCAACAATCCTCCTTCTTTTGGAGTGGCATATTCTGGACTCCCACACATGTCTGGAAGCAATGGTCAATTTCAATCTAGAATGTAGATTTATTGATTAAAAAGAGACAAGGAAGAATTACTTGGGAGGTCAGTTTTATGCAACTACAGGACTTCAGAAAACGAACAGATCCTTCCTACTTGATTTTAGGCAATAAATGCTTCTTATCTGATTGATCAGAAGACCACAGCCTTTAGAAAAATATGACTCGAAAAATCTTTTTCTTTGAGTTTTTTTGACCAACCTTGAAAAAAAGTCCTGCAGGATATTTTCAGTTAGGAACCACCAATAAATGTATTTTTTGTCTGTTACCACAAATATGTTTATTTGTGGTAACGGGTTTAAATATGTTTCTTTAATGTTAAATATGTTTCTTTAATCGTACCCAGGTGAGCCTGACATTTAACTCTCTTTCGTATTGCTATATTCTTTCTTCCTCTTAATACATTTTTCAGGCCGGGCGCGGTGGCTCAAGCCTGTAATCCCAGCACTTTGGGAGGCCGAGACGGGTGGATCACGAGGTCAGGAGATCGAGACCCTCCTGGCTAACACGGTGAAACCCCGTCTCTACTAAAAATACAAAAAACTAGCCGGGCGAGGTGGCGGGCGCCTGTAGTCCCAGCTACTCGGAGGCTGAGGCGGGAGAATGGCGGGAACCCGGGAGGCGGAGCTTGCAGTGAGCTGAGATCCGGCCACTGCACTCCAGCCTGGGCGACACAGCGAGACTCCGTCTCAAAAAAAAAAAAAAAAAAAAAAATACATTTTTCTTCCTTCTTTCCTGGCTCCAAACCCCTAGTTTTCTCCCTTTCCTAATTGATTTTTTTTCAATTCTTCAGCCACAGGCGCCCAATAAAATGGTCTTCAATCCCTGCCTTTACTTCCAGCGTATTACCTCACTCCCTCTCAAACGCCAATTACAGGGCTTTGTCCATTCCTGCTTAAAGAAATAGATGGAGGAAAATGAGATCCTTCTACCCAGAAAGACAAGTACTTGGAAATCGCTAATTAGGTCACCAGAAATTCTGCCAATAATGAGCCCCGGGCTGTGGCGGTGGCTCATGCCTGTAATCCCAGCACTATTGGGAGGCCGAGGCGGGCGGATCATGAGGTCAAGATGTCAAGACCATCCTGGCCAACAGGGTGAAACCTCGTCTCCACTAAAAATACAAAAATATTAGCTAGGCATGGTGGTGCGTGCCTGTGGTCCCAGCTACTCAGGAAGCTGAGGCAGGAGAATCGCTTGAACCCGGGAGACGGAGGTTGCAGTGAGCTGAGATCACGCCACTGCACTCCAGCCCGGGCGACACAGTGAGACTCCATCTCAAAATAATAATAATAATAATAATAATAATAAGCCCACTCCCCTTGCCTGCCGAAGTGACTCCAGTAATCACTCGACATGGACTTTACTTAAGAGCTGGTTTGACATAAATTGCTTAAATTGCGGTGGCTCAGTGGCTCACGCCTGTAATCCCAGCATTTTGGGAGGCCAAGGCAGGCAGATACCTGAGGTCCAGAGTTCGAGACCAGCCTGGCCAACATGGAGAAATCCCCATCTCTACTAAAAATACAATAATTAGCCAGGCGTGGTGGTGCGTCCCTGTAGTCCCAGCTACTCGGGGAAGCTGAGGCAGGAGAATCGCTTGAACACCTGGGAGGTGGACATTGCAGTGAGCCACGATCGCACCTCTACACTCCAGCCTGGGTGACAGGGCAAGACTCCGTCTCAGGAAATAAACAAATTGCAAGGAAAGGCCAAACAAATCTCACTGTGAATGTGGCTTGTCCATTTGCTGTATAAACAGCCCTATTGCCTCCCTAGTGTGAAGCATCAGGTCCTGCTAAGAGTGCTGGGTGGAAAGGCCTCTTTGGGAAACATGGCTTTGTTTTGGCAAATATTGTTGCTGATCTACCCTGGGATCAGAGCTTAAGGCCCATTCTTACCTTGAGGAAGCAAAGGGGTTTTCATGTATGTGGAATAGAAAATACCTTTCACATTTTACAGACACTATTCTGAAAAAAAAAATCAGGCCCAATGTAAGGGACATGAGGCAGCACATCAACAAGATTCTAGAATAAATACAGTGCTAACTCCCGTCCCCCAGAGTACTAGCTGCTAGTAAAATGAGATATAATGTTTCAGGCTTGACAGGGTCTCTGTTACAAACCATTCTTACATTCCTGGGCACAGAGCTAGTCTAAACATTCATAGAACTCTTCAATTATGTATTGGCTTTTATATCAGCAGAGTTGAAGAGGAAAACAATGGCAGGGTGTCTGGGCCTCCTTTCAGATACGGAGTAACAGAAACCCCAACTCAAAGGTCTTTCCAAAAAGGAAATATATTTATTCATAAAAAGAGAATTTCAGAGATAAAGCAGACTTTAGGTTACCCTCAATGATGTTAGCAACATCCTAGATTTTCAAATCCCAGCCCACAATCTATATTTGACATCTTCATCTTGAAATTGGCTCTCCTCCTAGGTGTCAAGTGGCTGCCAATAACAACTGGACTTTCTCTCTAAGGAGGAAGGAAGGACTTCCTTGGAAATCACAAGCAAATCTCTCCTCGGGGCTCTGCAGCCACAACTTGGTCACATTTCCGTTTCCAAACCAATTTTTGACAAAAGGGAACATATTATCCTTAAATTATTTCAGCCTAGGATAAGCTTTCCCTCTGATACTTGGCCACTTAGTGGAGGGTTGAGGCTTGAAACAAGTCAGGGCTATGTTAGAGGAAGAAGGAGAAATGCTGAGTGTCCCCCACCAACAGTGTCCCCCACCTGGAGGGAGAGGCTTTGCCGAGTAGTAACCTGAAATAGCTAAGTCAAAACTGGAAATACATCTGAGGACCCTTCCAACTAGCAGATTCCAAGAAGATTTAATAATGCCTGATCCCAAATCCACTCTTTCATCAATCTGAGCTGAGGCACTGTGTAACATCAGGAAACTGTGCAGGTTCTGCAAGTGGTACAAGGATAAATAAAAATGGTTCCGTCTGGACTTTATTGCACAGTGAGAGTCATATGGGGTATCTGTAAATAACAATAAAAGGTAGAATCACTTTGTGGGAAGTTTGATCCACAAGTAAGACTTCTGTGATGGTTAAGTCTGTCAACTTGATTGGTTTGAAGGATGCAAAGTATTGATCCTGGCCGTGTAGGTGACGGTGTTGCCAAAGGAGATTAACATTTGAGTCCGTAGCCTGGGGAAGGCAGACCTACCCTTAATTTGGATGGGCACCATCTAATCAGCTGCCAGCACAGCTTGAATATAGAGCAGGCAGAAAAACGTGAAAAGACTAGACTGGCCTAGCCTCCCAGCCTACAGCTTTCTCCTGTGCTCGATGCTTCCTGCCCTTGGACATCCGACTCCGAGTTCTTCAGTTTTGGGACTCGGACTGGCTCTCCTTGCTCCTCAGCTTCCAGACAGCCTATTGTGGAGCCTTGTGAGCACGTGAGTTATTACTTAATAAACTCCCCTTCATATAATATTATATACATATCCTATGAGTTCTGGTGCTCTGGGGAACCCTGACTAATACAACTTCTGAGGAGGGAAATCACTTCTGAGTAAATTTTGAGGAATGGCAGCAAGAAGAAGGTGGCTTCTGAGCTGAGCCTTGTGAGAGATCACATTTTACATAGTATGAGGGACAAGTATTTCTGGGTAAAGGGACAGCAATGGGGCGGGGCTAGTTAAAAAACAAGATGAGGGAATTACCTTCAGTGTAAATTGCTCCCCCACCAAAAGGACAAACTGTCTGACTCACCACCTAGTGACTTCACTGGATGTTCTCCTTCTGCTCCACGATCCACCCCTCATTCTACTCCACCTTGTTCTGTGGCCCCAGAGGCTGGCCTTGTGGACTGTATCAACTAGGCCACCTTTTTCCTGGTGTGATTTGGGTTCGGCTAAGATGGCATGGGCAGGAGATGACAGAGTGAGAAGAAAGAGAGTTGGAGTTATGATTCCTCCAGGGTCCTCCTTGCCAGATTATAGGTGGACAGTAGCCATATTCCTCTAGCAAAAGCCATGGCTTTCTCCAAACAGCCCTTCCCTGTAACTAGTGACATGGGAGTTGGGCAGGGAAGTGCTGGGTAGAGAAGGGCCAGGTCCCTGGTGAGGGCTCCACCCTCAAGCCTGTGCCACACACCTAAGTGAGAACAGGCACTCCTGTTTTCATGCCCGAATGTTGCATTTGCCAAGACCACTCGGGCCAATCAAGCCCCCCATCCTGTACCCATATAAACCCGAGACCTTAGTGGGTATGCACACAAGCAGCTGAATGTCGAGACCAGCAGACCAGTGATAGCAGAACGATGCAACAGAGGAAAAAAAGAGGGACGTCTGGATGCCGAGGGAAGGTCGGCCAGGGTGGTTAGAGAAGGGTCCAGCTGCTGGGCAGCCCGACTCCAGGGAAAGATTATTTCCCTCACCCCTCCACCTTCTGGCTCCCCATCCATCTCGCTGAACATCGCCTCCACTACTCAATAAAAACTTGCACTCATCATTGGAGCCCATGTGTGATCCGATTCTTCTGAGACACTGGGCCAGAGCTCAGGATACAGAGGCTGTCACACTGGCCCTCTGCTCTAGTAATAAGGCAGAGGGTCCATTGAGCTGATTGGCACACAAGCCATCTGCAGATGGCAAATCCGAAAGAGCTTGGATTACACGTGCCCGCCTGGGAGTTGCAGACACCCACCCCTAGACACTGCTATGGGGCCGAGAGCCCAAAGCATTCATCCCGTCCTCTGTACCTGCCAGTCTTCATGCTCCCCCTAGGGGTTTGAGCTGTAGGGCAACCAAGCAGGTGAGCCACACCCTTGTTCCATGTGCTGCAGGGGGAATCAGGGAACTCTCCCACTTCACTAGCTTTCAGTACCTGCTCCCTCCCTGTTCACCACACTGGGATAGCAACCTTGAAGCATTGCCAGCCCTAGGGGCTTCATCGTAATGCCTGGTTTCCTTGCACTATCAATGCCTCTATAGAAAAGGCCCTTGATTAAGTTCTCCCCAGTCAGCCCATCTGAATATTCCACCTGCTTCTGGCCTGGACCATGACTGACAGAGATCTTTGTAGTCAACTGAAGTTAGCCAGTATTTTTTTTTTTTTAATTTCCATTTCTGTTTTCTTATTTCTTGCTTCTAAGTATCTTATTTCCTCATCTTCTAAGTGTGGCATTAATAATGAACTTCCCATCAGATCTATAAGTTGAAACTCTTTCATCTCTATCTTGAAGAGCTAGATATTTCTTTCAAAATGTTGGAACTATACAAATGACAAAAGAAAAAATAGATAAATTGGACTTCATCAAAATTAAAATATTTTATGCTACAAAATGTATCATCGAGAAAGTGTAAAGCAACCTGCAGAATGGGAGAAAATATTTGCAAATCATATCTGATAAGGGACTTATATCCAAAATATAGAATTCTTACAACTCAATAAATAACACAATGTTTTTAATGGGCAAAGAATATGAATAGATATGTCTCCAGAAAAGATTACAAATAGCCAGTGCGTACATGAAGAGATACTCAACATCATTAGCCATTTGAGATATGCAAATCAAAGCCAGAATTAAAACCACTTCATCCCCACTAGGATGGCTATAACTAAAAAGGCAAGTAATAACAAGTGCTGGCTGGCAAGGATATGGAGAAATTGACACCCTCATCCATTGCCAGTGGAAATACAGGATGATGCCAGCCACTTTGACACTTCCTCAAAATATTAAACAGTTACTAGATATTTTCCCTTTTACTTTTAGTTGGCACATAATATTTATGTGATACAGAATGATATTTCCATACATGTATACAATGTATAATGATCAAATCATGGTAATCAGCATATTATCACCAAAAATATTTATCATTTCTTTGTGCCATAAACATTCAAAACCCTCTCTTCTAATTTGTTGAGAGAATATACAATAAATTACAGTTAACCGTCTTCACCCTACGGTGCTGCAGAACACCAGAACTCATATCTCCTATCTAGCTGTCATTTCGTATCCATTAACCAACCTCTCCCCATAGTCTCCTCCTCACCACTCTTCCCAGGCCCTACGACTCAGTGTTCTGCTCTCTATTTCCAGGGGCTCAAATTTTCTTTTTAGCTTCCACGTATAAGGGGAACATGTGATACTTATCTTTCTGCACCTGATTGATTTCACTTAACGTAATGACCCAGCAATTCTACTTCTAGGTATATACTCAAGAAAGTGAAAATAGGTGTCCACACAAAAGCTCTGTACACAAATATATTCATAGCAGCATTATTCATATTACTCAAAAAATGGAAACAACCCAAATGTCCACCAAATGATGAATAGATAAATAATTCGTGGTCTACCCAGATGATGAACTATTACTGGGCAATTAAAAGGAATAAGGTTCTGATTCATGCTACAACATAGTCAGACCTTGAAAACATCATGCTGAGTGAAAGAATTCAATCACAAAATACTACATGTATGATTCTATTTATATGAAATGTAGAACGAAGATTAGTGGTTGCCTGGGGAAACTTAGGGAGAAATGGGGAGTGACCGCTAGTGGGTACAGGATTTCTCTGGGGGATGATGACAAAGTTCTAAAATTGACGGTGGTGATGGGTGCACATTTCCTTGAATATACTGAAAACCACTGTAAACCCTGAATTAGTGTATTACATGTGAATGATAGCTCAATAAAGCTAATAAAAATTAAAATGATGTGTTTTAAAATTTTGGAACCAACTAATTCTAAAAGCAAATGTTGCCAAAATTTTCAAAATATCTTTGTCTATAATCTTTAGGCTATTTCATGTGTCTGACAGCTACTTAGTAGCCTCAAAATAAATGTGAGAACAAATTAGTAGCTTATTGATCACCATCTTTCCACCTTTTAATCCACTTTGTTTGTTTGTTTGTTTTTTCCAGAAGCCAACCCCACACCAAAACATGAACAGGGGAATGGAATTTATTGCTCCTGTGTCAGCTCCCACCAAATCCGGTGCCCTGTGGCATTTTCTTTCTCCAGGCCCCACGGATGCCCAGAGATCAGTTAGAATCAGGCCAGGCATCAGGATGGGCTTGTCCTCAGATCCAGTTGTCAGCACCTTGTCTTCCAATTACCTAGCTCTGCTAACTCTCTCTTACAAGCCTGGGAGGAGAGTGACAAGTTCATACCTAAATGTAAGCTCTGAAGGGTCTTAGCACCCCCAAGTTTAAGGAAACCCATGAGATGCTCTGACACTTCCATGAAAATGAAGACTTGGAGGGATTGTTACATTCTTTTTTTTTGAGACGGAGTCTTGCTCTGTCGCCCAGGCTGGAGTGCAGTGGTGCGATCTCGGCTCACTGCAAGCTCCACCTCCCAGGTTCATGCCATTCTCCTGCCTCAGCCTCCCAAGTAGCTGGGACTACAGGTGCCCGCCACCACGCCCGGCTATTTTTTTGTATTTTTAGTAGAGACGGGGTTTCACCGTGTTAGCCAGGATGGTCTCGATCTCCTGACCTCGTGATCTGCCCACCTCAGCCTCCCAAAGTGCTAGGATTACAGGCATAAGCCACTGTGCCCGGCCAGATTGTTGCATTCTTGCATGCCTGGATGTTTCATATTCTCTGAATATCCAGCATGAAACTGACCTGTTCCCATGCTTTTTTGCCAAAGTGGTTTATGTTAGGATAAAAGAAAACACCCCTTACCAAGATGCTCTGAAAGCACCTTCTCCGTTATATTAATGATAACTAATGTTATTAAGAGAACATAAGGCAACTTTAACAAAATAAGAGCTCAGTAAAGGGAATCCTGCATGGAAATTGTTCATGCAAATGCCATTTCGGAGCTGGCATTGTACTTGCAGACGGCGTCTCTACGGGAAGCTATGACTTCAGTCCTACGTGACCCCGTATAACCACTCAGCACATAAAGTTCCATGAAATCGGTGCCTCAAACCACAGTATCTCTAAAGGAACTCCTAACTTAAAAAGCAATCCATCAATAGTAAGGATTTTTAAACTTTAGCCTAAAAATTTTAAATACTGTTAGTAGTAATAAAGCAATGAGATTTCTCTAAAATTATTGTTTCCTGTATCACTTTAAATCTTTGACATAAATGAAAACTTGCATGGAAAATGCTTCAGTTCTAAGTAAATCAAATAGGTTGAGCATTAATAAACAGGAAGTGAAGTAGGTGCAATTGATTTTGTTGGAAACTGGTGGGAACTGGTAGAGACAGTGATTTTTTAAAATACTTTTTAAAATTTCTATCTATTTATTTATTTTGAGACCAGGTTATGAGACTGGCTAATTTTTGTATTTTGGTGTTTTGCCATGTTGCCCAGGCTGGTCTCAAACTCCTGGGCTCAAGCGATCCACCCACCTTGGCCTCTCGAAGTGCTGGGATTACAGGCATGAGCCACCATGCCAGGCTGAGACAGTGTTTTAAACTGTGCTATTGATGTTCTAGGGAAAAGGTAAATCAGCCTGAGATAACAGAAGTCCTTGTAGTCCACATGTAGGTACGTGGGCATGAAGTAAGAAAGCTCCAGAATTCTGCTGAGGCCACAAGGATTTCCAGAACTGGCAGTAGTTAAGAATTTTGCAGAATTGAAGAGTCACACCTCTAAATTTGTATAGATTGTGAAATCTCTTCTTGCAAGAAAAAAAGAGAAATAGCGGGAGTTATGGAAATAACAGTTGATAAAAACTTGGTAGTCTGAAGCCTGAACTTTGAACACTGGCAGACAGGCTGAGAATTCTCTTTGATCGTGAGCCCAAGTTCCAAGTGCACCTGCAGGAATCTGTGTAGCATTTGTGCACTGGTGTGGCGCCCAGGAGAGGACCACGGAGTGACAAGCCACCAGGCTCTAAAGGGAGAGGACGATCCCCAGAGGACCTGGATAGAGATGTTTTCATGACCATTGCCTGCTGTGTGCTCCCGGTGACAAGACTCTAGAATTTACACCTGAAACACACAGTCATTTACGATGTTATTTGTAATATCTGGTATGTCTAAGTAAAACATGCATTCAGTAAAACTTGCCATGCAACTTATCTCATTGTGTGGATTTCATTCTTCTCAGTTAATTCTTTTATGTTTTCTGAGGATTTTTCTAGACGGAGTTTCACTCTTGTCGCCCAGGCTGGAGTGCAATGGTGCGATCTCAGCTTCCTGCAACCTCTGCCTCCCAGGTTCAAGTGATTCTCCTGCCTCAGCCTCCCGAGTAGCTGGGATTACAGGTGCCTGTCACCACATCCAGCTAATTTTTGTATTTTTAGTAGAGATGGGGTTTCACCATGTTAGCCAGGCTAGTCTCGAACTTCTGACCTCAGGTGATCTGCCTGCCTCAGCCTCCCAAAGTGCTGGGAATACAGGCGTGAGCCACCACGCCCAGCCTTTTATGCTTTTTTAATGAACCAGTTTAAACAAATGAAAATCATATGTTCGGTAAGGAGGCATGTCGGACAGGATGATCAGTATTTAAGCACCTGAGGAAGGTACTTGCTGCTCGATTTTGCTGTGAACCTGCAAAGCTCCTCTCAAAAAGAAGGTCTGCTTTAAAAGGAGGGGTCTAGAACTGGGCTTTGTAAGACAGGTACGGTTTGCAAAGCCAGAAAGAAGGAGAGAAGAGCATTTAACAAATAAGGCAAGATGGACCCTAATCTCTTTGAACCCAGAGGGAAAGGCCCTGATGAGACCAGAAGGGGCTGGCACAGGGAGGAGCAGTGGGGACAGTGGAAAGAGCAGGTGCCTTGAGGTCCACAGAGGAACTCAGACACGAGGTTTTAGATATTAAAAAGCCATTGCGCTTGAAGTGTGTTCTGGAAAGATGACCCGCTCTGGTGTGCTTGCTCATCTGCCCTGGCCAGGCCAACCCCAAGTCTTGGGCCTAGAGAGGTTCCTGAGGGCTACCTGGGAGGGCCAGAGAGGAGTGAGCCAGAAAGGGGAGGGCCAGCAGGGCCGTCGCTGTGGAAGAACAACTAAGAGAGGACAGGCCCATGGGCTTGGTCCAGATGACAGCAGTGCCCAGCCCTGTTCTAGGGAACTGAGGCCCGGTGCCCTTTCATCCCTTGGCCCCAGGGATACCTGGTCAGCCCCCTCAGGGGAGGCAGAGCTCTCTAGACCTTAAAGAGCCTTTGGGGTGTTACAGGTTGACTTGCATCCCCCAAAAAGATATGTTGAAGTCCTAATCCCTGTACCTTATTTGGAAATAGGGAGTTAAAATGAGATCATTGGCCGGGCACGGTGGCTCACACCTGTAATCCCAGTACTTTGGGAGGCTGAGGTGAGCAAATTACCTGAGGTCAGGAGTTCGAGACCAGTCTGACCAACATGGTAAAACCCCGTCTCTACTAAAAATACAAATATTAGCCAGGTTTGGTGGTGCATGCCTGTAATCCTAGCTACTCGGGAGGCTGAGGCAGGAGAATTGCTTGAACCCGGAGGATGGAGGTTGCAGTGAGCGGAGATCATGCCACTGCACTCCAGCCTGGGTGACAGAGTGAGACTCTGTCTCAAAAAAAATAAATAAATAAAATGAGATCATTAGGGTGCGCCTTAGTCCAACGTGGCTGCTATCCTTATAAGAGGGAAATTTGCACACAAAGAGATACACAGAGAAAAGACAGCCACATTGCAATAGAGACAGAATTGGAGTCATTTATCTTCAAGCCAAATAACCAAAGGTTGCTGCCAACCACCAGACTCTTGGAGCAAACCAGGACTGAGCCTCCCCCGGAGCTTCAGGGAGAACTGGCTTCTGCTGACACCTTGGTTTTGTACTTCTGGTCTCCAGGACTCTCAGAGACCATATTTCTGTTGTTTTAAGCCCCACATTTTGCAGTTCGTTCTTTGAACAGGCCCTGCTTGGGAGTGCAAGCAGAGCCCCAGGGCAGCCCAGGGGACAGGGCACCAAGAGTGTGCATCTGGGCAGAAGCGTTTCTCAATTATGTGAGTGTTGGGAGAGCAGAGAGGAGACCTGCCCAGCTGCTGAGAGGCTGATCCCCAAATGTGTCCTCAAGAGGTATTTTGTTTTCAAAGTAAAAATCATTGTCGTCCCAGATTGAGCAATATGGCAAAACCCTGTCTCTACTAAAAAAATTACAAAAATTACCTGCGCATGGTGGCATGTGCCTGTAATCCCAAAGTGCTGGGATTACAGGTGTGACCCCCTGGGCCTGGCCCTTCCATACATTTTCTATGTGCATAAAACCTCTATCACCCTTCCCTGTTGTACATAACTTGGAGCAATGGTGTTCACTGCTGTGCAATCTACTTCTTTTGAGTACAGTTTAATCTGTGGGTGGGATTACTCGGGATTACTCCCTCAGCTACTTGGGAGGCTGAGGCTGGAGAATCGCTTGAACCTGGGAGGCAGAGGTTGCTGTGAGCAGTGATCGCGCCACTACACTCCAGCCTGGGCAACAGAGCGAGACTCCATCTCAAAAAAAAAAAAAAAAAAAAAAATCACTGTAGTCATGCAACAGACATGGGCTGATCATCCATTATGGTTCAAAGTACCGTCCAGGAGATATGCATAAAACACAGACCTGTCCTCAAAGAGTGAACAAGTCACTAGATATGTTGGTAAAATCCTTGAAATTCTTGGGGAAAGATAGCTTTTCTAACCATAAATGACTGCTCTAACTTACTTGTTAGCTCTTCAACTTCAAAGTATGTCCAAAAGAACACTGTGTTTGGGGACTTATAGATGAACAGAGTGCTTTTGGGGTCCTAGCATTCCACAGCATAAAGACATATTCCTGAACCAGCTGCCTTAGAGCCAGAGGGCAAGATGGAGAGGCACCTGAGCTGGTGTTCAGGGCAGGGCTGTGCAGACAGCAGGGCGAGCTGCCATCACGCCCAGACCAACACACAGGTGAGAGAGAGAAGGGAGAAGAAACTGACACAGCACCAGCAGTACACCACCCTTGCTGCTTGGGGCCTGCTCCTTCTAGCTGCAGACCACCCACAGATTAAACCGTACTCAAAAGAAGTAGATTGCACAGCAGTGAACACCATTGCTCCAAGTTATGTACAACAGGGAAGGGTGACAGATATTTTATGCACATAGAAAATGTATGGAAGGGCCAGGCCCAGGGGGTCACGCCTGTAATCCCAGCACTTTGGGAGGCCAAGGCAGGCATCACTGGAGGTCAGGAGTTCGACAACGGCCTGACCAACATGGTGAAACCCCATCTCTACTAAAAATACAAACATTAGCCAGGCGTGGTGGCACATGCCTGTAATCCCAGGCACTTGGGAGGCTGAGGCAGGAGAATCGCTTGAACCTGGGAGGTAGAGGTTGCAATGAGCCAAGATCGTACTATTGCACTCCAGCCTGGATGACAAAAGCAAATCTCCGTCTCAAAAAAAAAAGAAAGAAAGAAAGAAAAAGAAAGAGAGAGAGAGGAAAGAAAGAAAGAAAGAAAGAAAGAAAGAAAGAAAGAAAGAAAGAAAGAAAGAAAGAAGAAAGAAAGAAAGAAAGAAAGAAAGAAAGAAGGAAGGAAGGAAGGAAGGAAGGAAGGAAGGAAGGAAGGAAGGAAGGAAGGAAGGAAGGAAGGAAGGAAGGAAGGAAGGAAGGAAGGAAGGGAAGAAAGGAAGGAAGGAAGAAGGATGGATGTTTGGAAGGAAACTGTTAACCCTGGAACCAGTGGTTACTTCTCAAGAAGGTGGAGATCAAAGTGGGAGACAGATTTCCTTTTCCCATATTACATTTTGTTCTATTTGAATTATTCACACCAGTGTGTATTACTTCTTCAATGAAAGTGAATTCCAAAAAGAGACGGATTTCTAATTAGCTTGATTATGATAATTATTTCACAGTGTACACATAGAACAAAACATCTCACTGGACACCATATCTAATTTTGGGGGCAATTATACCTCACTAAAAGTGGGAAAGACAAACACAAAAGAAAATGAAGAAGAAAAAGTTAATAAGCCTTCCTAAGTTTAAAAAGAAATAAGTAAATACAGGCCGGGCGCAGTGGCTCATGCCTGTAGTCCCAGCACTTCGGGAAGCCAAGGTGGGCAGATCACCTGAGGTCAGGAGTTCGAGACCAGCTTGGTCAACATGGTGAAACCCCGTCTCTACTAAAAATACAAAAATTAGCCAGGCATGGTGGTGTGTACCTGTAATCCCAGCTACTCAGGAGGCTGGGACAGGAGAATCACTTATACCTGGGAGGCGGAGGTTTCAGTGAGCTGAGATCGTGCCACTGCACTCCTGCCTGGGTGACAGAGCAGGACTCTGTGTCAAAAAATAATAATAAGTAAATACATAGAATTATCACATGACCTAGCAATTCCACTTGTAGGTATAAACTCAAAAGAATTGAAAACGGGAATTAAAACAAATACTTGTACATGCATGTTCATAGCAGCATTATTCACTACGGCCAGATGGTAGAAACAACCCTAATGTCCATCAGCTGATGAATGATGAACAAAACATGGTATATCCATGCGATGGAATATTATTCGGCCATGAAAAGGAATTAAGTAGTGGCACATGGTCCAGTGCACATGAAACTCGAAAACATTATGCTGAGTGAAGGAAGCCTGTCACCAAAGGTCACACATTGTATGATTCCATTTATATTAAACACACAGAGTAAGTAAATTCAAAGAGACAGAATGCAGATGGATGGTTGCCTGGGGCTGAGGGGAGGAAGGAATGAGGAGTAACTGCTTAATGGATACAGGGTTTCCTTTTGGGGTGATAAAAATGTTCGGAACTGGCCGGGCGCGGTGGCTCAAGCCTGTAATCCCAGCACTTTGGGAGGCCGAGACGGGTGGATCACGAGGTCAGGAAATCGAGACCATCCTGGCTAACCTGGTGAAACCCCGTCTCTACTAAAAAATACAAAAAACTAGCCGAGCGAGGTGGCGGGCGCCTGTAGTCCCAGCTACTCGGGAGGCTGAGGCAGGAGAATAGCGGGAACCCGGGAGGCGGAGCTTGCAGTGAGCCGAGATCGCGCCACTGCACTCCAGCCTGGGCGACAGAGCGAGACTCCGTCTCAAAAAAAAAAAAAAAAAAAAAAAAAGTTCGGAACTAGACAGAGGTGGTGATTGGATAACACTGTGAATGTGCCAAATGTCACTGAATTGTTCACTTACAAATGGTTGATTTAATGTTGTGACTATCACCTCAGTAAAAATAAATTAGTGATTTTTTTTTTTTTTTTTTTTTGAGACAAAGTCTCACTCTGTCGCCCAGTCTGGAGTACAGTGGCATGATCTCAGCTCACTGCAACCCCTGCCTCCCAGGTTCAAGCAATTCTCGTGCCTTAGCCTCCTGAGTAGCTAGGATTACAGGCGCCCGCCACCACATCCAGCTAATTTTTGTATTTTTAGTAGAGACGAGGTTTCACTATGTTGGTCAGGCTGGTCTCAAACTCCTGACCTCAAGTGATCCACCCGCCTCGACCTCCCAAAGTGCTGGGATTATAGGCATGAGCCACCGTGCCCGGCCTAATTTTTTAAAAAAGTAAATGAAAGTGGAAGGGATGAGGAAGTAGCAAGAAACAGCACAGATCACCCTTGCAACAGCAATCTACGTGTCTGCAGGTACAGGGCAGGAGCCTGAAAAACTAGCTGGCCATACATCAGCCCAGGGTGCTCTTTAAAAAGAGTTCACTGAAAATAGAGCATAATGAGATTAAATCAAGAGTCAAGGTAATGTTCCTGAAGTTTGCCCACAATCCCACCAAACTAAGAACTACTGTATCTTCATTTATGTTCCGACGAAGGGCTTTTTTCTGTTTTTTGTTTTTGTTTTTCTTTTCTTTTTTTTTTTTTTTTTTTTTTTTTTTTGAGACGCCATTTTGCTCTTGTCGCCCAGGCTGGAGTGCAATGGCGTGATCTTGGCTCACTGCACCGTTGCCTCCTGGGTTCAAGCAATTCTCCTGCCTCAGCCTCTCGGGTAGCTGAGATTACAGGCGTGCACCACCATGTCCCGCTAATTTTGTATTTTTAGTAGAAACGGGGTTTGACCACATCGGCCAGGCTGGTCTCGAACTCCTGACCTCAAATTATTTGGAAACCGTCATACTGAGTGTGCAGGAGGGGATATCCTGCCAGTTTGAAATGCAGTTTGGCCGCTTCTTTACTCTGTGATAATATTGTGTTTGTCAGCGAGGGTTGCCTAGCAAGTTCCCACAGACTGGGGTTGGGGGAGGGGCTTAACCAACAGACGCACATATCCTCGCAGTTCTGAAGGATAGAAATCAGAGACCAAGGCATGGGCAGAGCCTTCTGAGGCCCTTTGGCTTGTGGATGGCCGTTCTCCCTGCATCCTCACATGGTCATCCATCTGTGCATGTCTGTGCCCTAATCTCTTCTTCGTATGAAGACACCAGTCCCATTGGATTAGGATCTACTCATCTGACCTCATGTTAACTTAATTACCTTTTTAAAGGTCCTATCTCCACATACAGTTGCATTCTGAGGTATCAGAGGTCAGGACTTCAGTATATGAATTTTGGGGAGACAATTCAGCTGATACCAATTGTATTAGTCTGTTCTCACACTGCTACAAAGAAATCCCCAAGACTGGGTAATTTATAAAGGAAAGGGGTTTAATTGACTCACAGTTCCACATGGCTGGGGAGGCCTCAGGAAGCTTACAGTTATGGCGGAAGGGGAAGCAGGCATCTTCTTCACAAGGTGACAGGAGAGAGAGGGCATGCAAAAACGAGGAAGTGCCACACTTTAAAACAGTCAGCTCTCATGAGAACTCACTATCATGAGAACAGCATGGGGGAATTGCCCCCACGATCCAATCACCTCCCTCCCTCAACAATGGGAATTACAGGGCCCTCCCTCAACACGTGGGGATTACAATTAGAGGTGAGGTTTGGGTGGGGACACAGAGACAAACCATATCAACAGTGATAGCATTATGTAATAATAACAACAACAACAACTTCCAGAGACAGCTGTGTTGCAGGCACTGTCCTAAGTTCTTACATGTATTATTTCATTAATCTTCTAGGACAACAGTCCTAAAAGAGAGGTCCTATTTTACAGATGAGGAGCCCAAAAACGAGCTTAGGGTCATGCACAGGTAGAATGTGGGACTTGAACCCAGGCAAGCTCAAGGCTCTTGGTCAATCCATGCGAGGAGAGAAAGGAAAAAGAAGTGAGGAGGGAGGAAGAAGGGAAGGATACCAGGGACCACAGTACAGAAAGGCTGGGTTTCCTGCTACTACAGTGGTTGGGGCTCAAGCAACCAAACAGAATTTTTTTTTTTTTTTTAATTCTAACCATACTCACCGACCCTAAATTAGTAAACTATTTTTTATGCGTGTCCTTATGTCCTAGAATATGGAGTCAAACTTGTTTTTGTTGTGGTGGTAGTTTTTGAGACAGAGTCTCGCTCTGTCACCCGGGCTGGAGTGCAAGGGCGTGATCCTGGCTCACTGCAACCTCCACCTCCCAGGCTCAAGCGATCCTCCTGCCTCAGCCTTCAGGGTGGCTAGGATTACAGGCACACACCAGCATGCCCAGCTAAGTTTTGTATTTTTAGTAGAGATGGGGTTTCACCATGTTGGCCAGGCTGGACTCAAACTCCCGACCTCAGATGATCCACCCTCCTCAGCCTCCCAAAGTGCTGGGATTACAGATGTGAGCCACAATGTCTGACCTACTGCAAACTGTTTAATAACTAGCTTTTCACTTAACAAGATGTCAGCTCACTTCCATGCCATTCCTTTGAAACATACTATTTAGTGGCTGCATTGTATTCAGCTGTATGGGTGCACCATTATTTAGTCAATCCACATTCATTGGACATTTGTGTTCTTTCCTATTGTGTTAGCCCATTCTCACACTGCTTATAAAGACATACTCAAGACTGAGTAATTTATAAAGGAAAGAGGTTTAATTGACTCACAGTTCAGCAGGGCTGGGAAGGCCTCAGGAAACTTACAATTGTGGTGGAAGGGGAAACAAACGCGTCCTTCACATGGTGGCAGGAAGGAGAAGTGCCGAGCAAAAGGGGGAAAAACCCCTTATAAAACCATCAGACAGCGTCAGAACTCACTATCGTGAGAGCAGGATGGGGGAAGCCGATCTCATGATTCAGTTATCTCACCTAGTCCCTCCCACAACACGTGGGGATTATGGGAACTACAATTCAAGATGAGATTTTGGTGGGGACACAGCCAAACCATATCACCAAAGAACATCGTTGTATTTCAGATCTTTAAAGTATCTACAATGCTGATTTCCTTTCAATAAGTTCCTAGATGTAGACTTTTGGGATCTCTGAGAATGCAGATGTCTAAGGTTTTTACTGTTGTTGAAACTTCTACCTGCAGGGGGTACGATGGGAAAAAATTTTTTGGGATGGAAAAAATTAGCATATTTAATCGCTCAAGTCAATAAGGTGAAGAGGTAGAGATGAAAGATACAGGAGGAGGCTGGGCACACTGGCTCACACCTATAATCCCAGCACTTTGGGAGACCAAGGCGGGCAGATCACTTGAGCTCGGGAGTTTGAGATCAACCTGGGCAAAATGGTGAAACCCTCTGTAGTAAAAATGCAAAAATTATCCAGGTGTGGTTGTGGGCGCCTGTAGCCCAGCTACTTCGGAAGCTGAGATGGGAGGATCTCTTGAGCACAAAAGATCGAGGCTGCAGTAAGCCAAGACTGCACCAATGCACTCCTGCACCAATGCACTCCTGCACCAATGCACTCCTGCACCAATGCACTCCTGCACCAATGCACTCCTGCACCAATGCACTCCTGCACCAATGCACTCCAGCCTGGGCATTGGGAGGGAGACCCTGTCGAGAGAGAGATGCACTCCAGCCTGGGCATTGGGAGGGAGACCCTGTCGAGAGACAGGGAAGGGAAGGGAAGGGGAGGAAGGGGAGGGAGGGGAGGGAGGGGAGGGAGGGGAGGGAGGGGAGGGAGGGGAGGGAGGGGAGGGAGGGGAGGGGGGGGAGGGGGGGGAGGGGAGGGAGGGGAGGGAGGGGAGGGGAGGGAGGGGAGGGAGGGGAGGGGAGGGAGGGAGGGAGGGGAGGGGAGGGGAGGGGAGGGAGGGGAGGGGAGGGGAGGGGAGGGAAGGGGAAAGAAGAAAGAGAAAGAAAGAAAAAAGAAAGAGGAGAAATGGATCATGTATGGAGCAGTCTCCCCAGTGAGGTCGACGGCATGGAACTAGACCCTTACAGAGGAAAAGGCATACTTCTCCCATTTTAGCTGCCTGTAAATGCAGTTTTGTTTAGAGTGCACTAATAGTGTCTCGTTAATAGAGTTTATTTTCTCTATAAAGTAGGACGCAAAGTCATCTGCTGCAAAGGGGGAATTGTGGGTTTGGAGGCTTCTACGAGTCATTAAAGGAACATTGCTAGGAAGACTGAGGACCTACATTCCTACATTCAGCTGCACTCTCCCCTACCAGATGTGTATCTGATCTCTGAAAATCACTCCTTTTGGTTGAAAAGACTCATCCCAGGCGGGCGCGATGACTCATGCCTATAATCCCAGCACTCTGAGGGGCCGCACAGGCGATCACCTGAGGTCAAGAGTTTGAGACCATCCTGGCCAACATGGTGAAACCTCATCTCTACTAAAAATACAAGAATTAGCTGGGCTTGATGGCACAGGACTGTAATCCCAGCTACTCGGGGGGCTGAGGCAGGAGATTCGCTGGAACCTGGGAGGCAGAGGCTGCAGTGAGCCAAGATCACGCCATTGCACTCCAGCCTGGGCAACAGAGTGAGACTCTGTCTCAAAAAAAAAAAAAAAAAAGAAAGAAAGAAAAGACTCATCCCTTCTGGGGCCCCTGGCCCCTGGATGTCTGTAAAGTCTACTCCTTCTATATCATGAACTTGAGAATACGTGTCTATTCCAGTCTCCTAAAGCCTCAGGAAACCCATGCACCTGTTTTCCTGAAGCCCTTCTTGGACCCCCAGCATCCTGGAAACCTAAATCCTGCAATATAAGAAGCAGCTCCTGGCCAGGCGCGGTGGCTCGTGCCTATAATCCCAGCACTTTGGGAGGCCGAGGGGGTGGATCACAAGGTCAGGAGTTCAAGACTCAGCCTGGCCAAGATGGTGAAAACCCGTCTCTACTAAAAATACAAAAAATTAGCTGGGCTGTGGTGGCAGGTGCCTGCAATCCCAGCTACTTGGGAGGCTGAGGCAGGAGAATCGCTTGACCTCGCAGGGCGGAGGTTGCAGTGAGCTGAGATCTCGCCACTGCACTCCAGCCTGGGCGACAGAGTGAGAAAAAAAAAAAAAAAAAAAAAAAAAGCAGCAGCAGCAGCTCCTATTCTGTCCCCTGAACCCAGCAAAAGCTTCTTTTTCTCAGAATCTGCCATTAATGATTTCCCTGAGTCCTAGATTTCGAGATTCTCCAGTTCCTCTGATATTACAATCTGGCAAGACGTTTGGACAAATAGGACATATTTTTGGTTAAGTATCTGTTGACGTTTCTATAGAAGTTTGTTCTACCATTCTTGACGCTTTTCTGTAGGTTTGAAAATTTTTCAAAATAAAAACTTAGTAAATGAGTAATCCAAGACTCTGTCCATATTCTTTTTCTTTTTTTTTTTTTTTTTTTTTTTTTTTTTTTTTTTTTTTTTTGAGACGGAGTCTAGCTCTGTCGCCCAGGCTGGAGTGCAGTGGCGCAATCTTGGCTCACTGCAAGCTCCACCTCCCAGGTTCACACCATGCTCCTGCCTCAGCCTCCTGAGTAGCTGGGACTACAGGCGCCCGCCACCGTGCCTGGCTAATTTTTTGTATTTTTAGTAGAGACGGAGTTTCACTGTGTTAGCCAGGATGGTCTCAATCTCCTGACTTCGTGTTCCACCCGCCTGGGCCTCCCAAAGTGCTGGGATTACAGGCGTGAGCCACCGCGCCCCGCCCATATTCTTTTACAAACCAAATCAGCTTGGGGTACTATTTCCCCAGGTGAAGATTCTTGACACCTCTTAAGAAGAGGAAGACATTCCTTGGAGCCACCAGTGGCACCCAGGAACAAAACCAAACTCACTTAGCCCTAGGATCTCCCTTAGAGAAACAGAAACTGTGCATGCCAGGAGACAGAAGGCTGCTTGGTGGATGGGCTGTGATCAGCATCCGCCCTTCCAGCTGCCCTTTGACTCAAGCACAAGCACTTCATCTTTTTGCTGTCTCCCGCGAAACCCCACTGCCACAATAGTTACCTTCTGCTCTAGTAAGAAATGTCATAAAGGCTTCCTGGCTGGGAGGACCAAGAGTCAATTTGGCGTTCAGCTGGGCGTTGCCCAGTCTCCTTGGCTGGTTCTCACTCTGTTGTGTGGTCCAGTCTGCTAGCTGTTCACTCACCTTCCTGCTGACTTACTGCCTTGCCTCATCTGTCCTGGCCCTTTAGTTCCTGGAAAGTCCTTGGCTCCTGACTGTTATCTGACCTTCGACCTGCTGCCTCTCTTGATTCACCTTCAGATTTCTGCCTGCCTGATTTCAACCACTTCCTTGAACTACTGCACATATTCCTGATATTAAAGCACTGATCACTGACATTCACCCACTTCTTTGGGTCTGACCAGCCCTCAGCACCCCTTGAGTTGTGTGCACCCAGCCTCTCTCCAGTCTTGTGAAATGTGGCATTCACAGATAGTCCAGCCCTGCAGAGCTCACTTAAGCTATCACGTATGCTTGTAACATCGGCATTTGAACAAACCCGACATTCACAGATTTGGTTCTGAAACTCCCTGACCTTTATCTCACACCTGGTTCTGTGTACATCTTTTGTGACTCCATGTGCTGCGACACCAGGCGTTTTTATCCTCCTCCCCTTGTTCAGACTTTCCAGCCCCACCCCCCACTTCCTAAGAGGGGCTAGAGGTTACGTTGGTCACCAGTGGCCAATGACTTAATCAATCATGCCTATATAATGAAGTTTCCGTAAAATCCCAAAAGAGGAGAAAGTAAAAGAATTTTTAAAAAAGAATTTAAAAAAAAAGGTTGATAGAGCTTCCAGATGGCCAAACACATGGAGGTTCCTGTGTAACCGCCCAACAGGTTCACCTTGCCCACTGCCTAGACAGAGCCAATTTCTCAAGACAGGGGAATTACCAAAGAGAAAGAGTAATTCACACAGAGCCAGCTGTGTGCAAGACCAGAGTTTTATTCTCACTCAAATCAGTCTCCACATCTTGTGTCAGAAGTGATCTGTGGTGTGAGAGCATAGTAGGAGAAACTGCGTTTGTTTTCTCCTATCTTGTCAGGGGTATAGGAATGGAGTACATTTTCTATTTCCCAGGCCAGGGGTTAAGCTCACTAACATACAATGAGCAGCTACAAAATGATTTTTTAAAAATCAACAACCCAATAAAAAAGTTGGCAAAGTATAGGTAGGAATGAACGGTTTACGAAAAACAAAATACAAACGGCTCTAAAACATATAAAAGACATTCAACCTCGGCCGGGCGCGGTGGCCCACGCCTGTAATCCCAGCACTTTGGGAGGCTAAGACAAGTGAATCACAAGGTTAGGAGACCAAGACCATCCTAGTCAACACGGTGAAACCCCGTCTCTACTAAAAATACAAAAGTTAGCCGGCCATGGAGGCAGGTGCCTGTAATCCCAGCTACTCAGAAGGCTGAGGCAGGAGAATTGCTTGAACCCGGGAGGCGGAGGCTGCAGTGAGCCGAGATCGCACCACTGCACTCCAGCCTGGGCAACAGAGTGAGACTCCGTCTCAAAAGAAAAAAAAAAAGAAAAGAAAAAGATATTCAGCCTCATAAAATATGAATGCCAGTTAAACTACACTGAAACATTGCTTTCACCTATCAAATTGGCAAAAATCTGAGAGCTTGGTAACATACCCTGTAACTAAGGCCATCAAAAAACAGACCCATTCACACATTGTTGGTGGAAATGTAAATTGGTCAAATGCCTGTGGCAATTTAGCAGCGTCTATCAAAATTATAATGCATGTACATTTGTTCCAGCAGTCCCACTACTAGACATTTATTTTATGAATATTGTCACATAAGTGTGAAATGATCAGGGATAAATTTATCTATTCCAATATTGTTTATTAGAGGGTATTTTGAGTATATTCAATATTTGATAAAGTAAATTTTAAAATAATTTAATAAAAACCATTTTATTAAAATATTTTATTGTGGTAAGAACACTTAACATGAGCTCTACCTTCTTGACAAATGTTTTAAGTGCATTACGCATTATTGTTGACTAGAAGAAAACTCTGTTTTTGAAATAATAAAGGAAAGAAATTGTTAGAAATACCCTAGAGAAAGATTCTGGAGTGAATCCTCAAAACACTGTCATTTTGTAACTCCAGCTCTCCATCTGGGTCTGCAGAGTTTTAAAATGCACTCCCCACAAAAGCCTGAGGGCTGAATGAGAAGCTACTTCTCCAAAAGCCCGTGTCCCTCAACAAACAAGCTCGCCCCCTGTGGCAAGGCACGCCCTCTGGTTTTACTGCTTATGCAGAGCTGTTGCTTAATTGACAGATGGTGCCACTGTGAAAATACAGCCACGTGGGAGAGAAATAAATCAATAAGAAAGAAGACTGAAACACTCTCTCCAGATTCTTTTTTATTCCAGTGAATGCGAATCAGAGTTTTCTAATAAAAATCAAGTTAAAAAAAATTTATGGCAGGTGTGCTACATATTGAGTGGTTTCAGGAAAATATCAGAACTGGCTGTGGCTAAAATGAAAAACATTTTACAGGCTATTTGTCAAAGCTGGTCACCCCCGAGCCTGGCCAACACAGTGAAACCCTGTCTCTACCAAAACAAACAAACAAACAAACAAACAAACAAATATGAGCCGGGCGTGGTGGTGCGCAGCCTGTAATCCCAGCTACTCAGGAGGCTGAGGCAGGAGAATCACTTCAACTTGGGAGGTGAGATTGCAGTGAGCCAAGATGGCACCACTGCACTCCAGCCTGCTGGGTGACAAAGTGAGACTCCGTTTCCAAAACAAAAACAGCTGGTCACCTCGATCTTTATCGCAATGAAGAAAAGACAAGACATTTTTTAACAGCCTTCATCCCCCTAATTAGCTTATTTTTTTTATTATGCAGTTAATTTGAAAGCTTTATTTAAAGGTAAATTGAGTGGATCAGTGTGGAAAGGTAAGTCGATACACAGCAGATTAAAGATAACAAAAAGAAACAAGTGACCTATATTTTCAGAACATTTCCAGAATGATCGTTTGTTTTGTTTGATCAGTGCTAGAGAAAGAAGTGGCTGGAAGTTGGCAAAAGAACAAGTGGGAAACTGTAAAACGGTCTGTCTGAAATCTGTTTTTTTTTTTTTTTTTTTTTTTTTTGTGGTTATTTGGGCCAGGCTGACTTCTCGTTGCCAGCACTTCTCACATCAAGCACCCGGTCCACCACAAATATGCACATCTCGTCACATGCCAGTGACATCATATGCCCTCCAGTGGGTAAGCTTTCTTCACTTTGTCTAAATCTTTTGGAATTACAGCAACCAATTGACTGGATGTGACAGTTTCTATAATTTTTCATCGAGTGACTGAAAAAAAAACCCTGACGTTTGAAAAGAGCCACTTTTAAAAAGTTGTAAACAAGCGTGAAGAGGCTCTCCCGGGTCATTAGCTGATTTTTAGTTTGCAAAATGCATTCCCTGGAGACTTTCTAAGAAACTACTGTGCTTAATACCAAACTCATAAAAAGCTAGAAATTAGCTTTGTTTAAAAATGGCCATTTTTCAATCGTCTAAAGCCAGGATTGCTGTAATTTATGAAAATATCTGTATAAAGAATTTGTTAAGATATTATGGAATAATACATGAAAATAATATATAGTTACAGATATACTAAGCTCAACAGTACCAACAGGCTAGCTCCAAATTTCCCCCAAAATCTAAAGTTTTCCCTTTTTCGTACATGAAGTTGGAAAAGAAACTAAAAATAGAGTTTTATTTTACTGAGAGGCAACCAAGATTTTACTATTTTTTTCTTACTTCTGGAATATTCCATTTAATATTGGCAAAATGCATATTTCATAACAAAAGGAGAAACAAAAGAAAATTATCATGAAAATAATGCCTACATGAAGTTAAAATGCTCCCTTTTGTACCTGTTTATTCCCTCTCATAAAGCAAGCTTTATTTCAGGAAAACCACACTCAGCTGCATCTCTCTGTGCCTAGTAGGGCTGGGTTGTCAATGTCAGGGAGGAGAAGAAAACCCAAGACAGGTTGAGCTGAGGTCAGGTACTTGGAGGTGCCAAAGCCTGGTACAAAGTAGAAAAGCAGATTTAAGGATGGCCTGAGGTCAGAAAATGAGTCAAGAGCCAGATACACCAAGTTCAAACCAGGACAAGCCAAAAACCAGAGCCTTTGTGACAAATCTAAGAACAAATGAGACAGGGGTATATGAATAGGCAAGTTAAATGAGACTAAGAAGCACATCAAATGGGTGTAGCTAAATCTACACAGACACTTTGTTCAGTGGCAGGACCTCTTCCTCCACCCGCAGGCTTTCAGCAGTCTTAAAGGAGCAGTATTCTGAAAATATTATGGAAGAGACCAAAACAACTAATATAAGATGAAGACTTGGTTGTGCAAAAATGCACCACCACTACAATCCCCAAAAGGAAGGTCTACAAGGAGCACACAAGGTAAAGATTGCCATTGCTATTGTTAGAACAATAAATTATATGTGACTATTATTTAGCACCCTTGAACACACAAAATAAGACTGATGTAACATTTAGCCCATAACGTATTCATCCAAAACATTTCTTGAGTACTTACAGCCAGGCGCTGTGCTGAAAGCTGGGGATAAAAAGTTAAACAAAATGTAGACTGTGCTCTCAAGAAATTCACAGAGAAAGAGGAAAGAAGCGATTTCAATACAGTATAATAAGTACATTGCAAGGGAGAAATCATGGGGTGTTAAGATAGAAGGACGATGAAAGTTTCCAAAGGAGAGGAAGTCTAAGCTGAGAACTGAAGGAGTGACGCAGAACTGGCGGGAGAACTTCTCTCCTTTATGTTTAATTACTGTCCAGAGCCATGGAGAATTTAGAGACAACACAAAAAAGACAATTAAATGAATGAAGGCCTCAAAAATATGAGCATCTGCAGGGAGTGAAAGCAGTAGCATGGTCTGATCTTGAGTACTGTTAAAAGTAGAATTTTCAAAATGTTAAACAACACGTATACAGAAGAGCATATGTCAAGGTTATTTTTAGCTCGTTAATGAGGGAACAAACAGAATGTCAAAATGATTCAAAGGCAGATACAAGAAACGAATGTACATATTTTCTATCAAAGAGAAGAAAGCTAGAATAAAATTATTAAATACTAAAACTCATCAGTGTTCTACAGAGCAATAAACTATCATCTTTAGGGTTTTTTTCTCTAGTGAACAGAAATAACTGGCAATATTATTAGACAAAAATAATTTTTATTATATCAATTTATTACATATTAACATCTAACTTTTGTTGTAAAAATGCCTGGGCCCTGTTCATTAGCTAATAGGAAGTTAAATCAAATTGCATTTGCCAGGAGAGTCAGGTGATCCTTACACAGGCTTGTTAAGTGTACCCCTTGCCTAACAATAAAAGTCATGTCCACCATTTTTTTGGCTACCTTCTATGCATTGGATCATTTTGTTTAGTAATCTCCAAAAATGTTTAGCCTCTGAAACGTACTTAGTACGAAGAGATCCCGCAAGGAGAGTTGTGACCTTCCTCAGTCTCCACAAACAAATAGACTAAACGTTACAGGAAAATAGATTTCTTCTAACTGATTCTAAGGTGTAAGGATGATAAGAACCACCCACATTCTGGCTGGGTGCGGTGGCTCACGTCTGTTATCCCAGCACTTTGGGAGGCCGAGTCGGGTGGATCACCTGAGGTCAGGAGTTCGAGACCAGCCTGGCCAACGTGGCGAAACCCCGTGTCTACTAAAAACTACAAAAAAATTAGCTGGGCATGGTGCTGGGCGCCTGTAATCCCAGCTACTCGGGGGCTGATGCAGGAGAATCGCTTGAACCTGGGAGGCGGAGGTTGCAGTGAGCTGAGATTGCGCCACTGCACTCCAGCCAGGGTGACAAGAGCGAAACTCCATCTCAAAAAAAACAAAAAAAGAAAGAAAGGAACACCCACATTCCAAGCAGTGTTGTTACACTGTTTTTCTCATTTAATCATCCACCAATCCCATGCAGTAGGTGTGACCACATTGAATTTGTATACTTGAGGAAACAAAGGGTCACAGAAATAAAATAACTTGCCCAAATATAAATTTAAAAGCTATTTGAAAAGGCAGGTTGGCAGTATCAATCCGAATTTAAAACATGCATATCCTCTGACCCAATTCATTCGTTAGAATCTATCCTAAAGAAAGGTTTACTGCTGGGTACAATGGCTCACGCCTGGGGTCCCTGGGAGGCTGAGGCCAAAGGATTGCTTGAGCCCGGAAGTTCAAGGCTGCAGTGAGCTAGGGTGGTGCCACCGTACTCCAGCCTCGGCAAGAAAGCAAAACCCTGTATTAGCAAAAGAACAGGAAAGAAGGAAGGAAGAAAGGGTGACAACTGTAAGTCATCATAAGAGGATATGGTTAAATAAATTAGAATATATCCACATTATGGGATATTAAGCCATATTAAAAATGAGTTAGATAAATCCATACTTACCTCCAAGATATACTGTTCAGCAAAAGAAGCAACTTTCATGATAATATGTACATGTAAACAAAAATATGCTCTAAAAGCTGGAAAGGATGTAGCTCAACTGTTAACCGTGGTTACCTCAGGCAAGGGGGGGGCGTGGGGGAAGCAGGGGAAGGTAAGGGTGGGAGGAGGAGAGGTTTGTATTTCACGCTATAGTCGTATATTTCTAGAACCATTTTTGATGGCAATGTATTACTGACATAATTGTTTAAATAATGAATGATATGGGTTGCAGAAGGATAACTTGCTGGAGATTACCCAAGCAGTAAAAGCAATTTACACTGGGATTCAAACTCAGGTCTGACTAATTTTTTTTTTTTTTTTTTTTTTCAGAGACGGAGTCTTGCAGTCACCCAGGCTGGAGTGCAGAGGCATGATCTCGGCTCACTGCAGTCTCCACCTCCCAGGTTCAAGCAATTCTCCTGCCTCAGCCTCTCGAGTAGCTGGGATTACAGGCGGCTGCCACCACGCCTGGCTAATTTTTGTCTTTTTAGTAGAGATGGGGTTTCGCCATGTTGGCCAGGCTGGTCTCAAACTCCTGACCTCGTGATCCACCCACCTCGGCCTCCCAAAGTGCTGGGATTACGGGCATGAGCCACCGCGCCTGCCCAGGTCTGACTAATTTTTAAAACGGTAGCCTTTGCAAATTATCATTTACCTCACTAATCATCCAGAACTGCATTTGCTACAGGAATGTTCCTGAGGACGTGTTCGCCACATCTGTCGGGAAGAGAATTTCTTTAGAGTTAAGGGGTGGGGACCTGCTTTGTTTCTCCTAAGACACTGGTATGGTTTGTTTGTTTTTTCCTCCAGGACAATGAGAATTCCATACCAAAATATATCTGCTTTTCATCTTGATCAGCAAGAAACTCAGAGTCGAATCTACCACCTATCTCTTATAATCTGGTTTCACAGTAGGTCCTCAGTCTGAGGAACAAACTAGAAGTGAGTGAAAGTAAAGTCCAAGTCCACATCAAAATATGACTGCCGAGTCAGGCTCAGCCTATTAGACCATGTCTCCTCAGTCCCCTCAGGAAAACGTCAGGAGCCATACTAACAGCAAATTCTCAAGCTTGAGTATGCTTAAGAAACACCTGAGATTAATCATTGAAAATACAGATTCCTGGCCAGACACAGTGGCTCACGCCTGTAATCCCAGAACTCTGGGAGGCTGAGGCGGGTGGATCACGAGGTCAAGAGATCGAGATCATCCTGGCCAATATGGTGAAACCCCATCTCTACTAAAAATACAAAAATTAGCCATTCATGGTGGTGTGCGCCTGTAGTCCCAGCTACTTGGGGAGGCTGAGGCAGGAGAATCGCTTGAACCTAGGAGATGGAGGTTGCAGTGAGCCAAGATCACGCCACTGCACTCCAGCCTGGTGACAGAGTGAGACTCTGTCTCAAAAAAAAAAAAAAAAAAAAAAAATACAGATTCCCAAGATGTACCCCCACTAAAACACTTGGACATGAATGTTCCTGATAGAAAAAACAATGGAAAAACCCTAAATGTCCATCAAGAGATAAACAGACAAACTATGATACAGTCATAGAGTGGAATACTACAAAACACAGCAACAATAAAATGGAAAAAACGACTGATACACACCCAACAACACAGATGAGTCTCACAAACATTGTGCCTCCCCATGATGGCTTTCCTACAGTGACAACTCTTATCTGGATGGGTAGGATCCTGTATGTGCCTGGGTCCCCATCCACCAGTGCTGACTTAGTTCCTGCTGCTGCTGAATGTCCAAACTGCCAGCCACAATGTGGCCCTACCCTTTGAAGGGACCAATCACTTTATAGCAGTTTGGCTACATGAGACCCCTTCTATCCTGGGAAAGACAGAAATTCAACTTGCCTAGGTGACACAAATTCCAGACGTGGATTTTTCTTTCCAGTCCTCTATGGCTTAGGGAAGCACTACTATTCTGAAATGAAATCTCTCATGACAAAGTAGAACCAAAGGTCCTACCTTACAGCACAGAAGCTGTAGCGACGGTACATCACCTGAGATCCACTTACCAAAGGAGCTGCAGCAATGGTACATGACCTGAGATCCACTGGTCTCTCACAAACCACATCTAGAAGCCACTGGCCTCATAAAGCAATAGAATAGCCTCTTAAAGATATGGCCATTTGGCTGGGCGCGGTGGCTCAAGCCTGTAATCCCAGCACTTTGGGAGGCCGAGACGGATGGATCACGAGCTCAGGAGATCGAGACCATCCTGGCCTACACGGTGAAACCCTGCCTCTACTAAAAAACACAAAAGACTAGCCAGGCGAGATGGCGGGCCCCTGTAGTCCCAGCTACTCGGGAGGCTGAGGCAGGAGAATGGCGTAAACCCGGGAGGCGGAGCTTGCAGTGAGCTGAGATCCGGCCACTGCACTCCAGCCTGGGCAACGGAGCAAGAGTCCATCTCAAAAAAAAAAAAAAAAAAAAGAGATGGCCATTTAAGAGGCTGTTTAATGGCTTCTGAAAGCAGTGGATGCTTTCTTCAAGCTGGGGCACCAGCTTGAAGATGACACCTTGCAAGGGTGGGGGATATCATCCTCCATGATGTGCTACATATCCTAAATCAACAAGCATTCTATGTTCCTGTGGTCTTGGTAGGTAGAATGCATGGTTCTAGGAACCAAGGGGCAAAAATAGGAGTGGCCCCACTTACCATCACCCCCAGTCACCCACTTGAGGAATCTGTGCTTCCTACCCTACAAATTTAAGCATTGTGAATCTTGAAGTCCTTATACCAGTGGTGGTAACACTTCTGCCTGGGGACACATTCAGAATTTCACTGAACTTTAAGCCATGGCTGCTGCCTGGTCGCTTTAGAGTCCTCATGCTAAGAGACCAGCAGACAAGGAAAGGAGTCATCATATTAGCAGGGAAATTTGCCTCTGAGCATCAGTAGAAAGTAGGTAGGTAGGTAGGTCTGCTGCTACATACATGTGCCATATATTTGGCACTCAGGTAATCCACCGGAACAGCTCTTGGCATACCCATGCCATGTTTTAAATGTAAATGGACAAGCAGAGAAGACATGGCCTGAGATAAGCAAGGTAACCAGAGGCTTACACATTTCAGGGGTGACCATAAGAATTACTTAACTGGGCAAGCCTCATAGAATGGCAGGAATGTTACTCAAGGGAAAGAGAAATCTAGAATGAGTAGCAGAGGAGGGGAAGGAGGAGTATCAGCTACAGCCTTGAGGTCAACTATAGCAGCAGGTACTCTAGTTCATCCCACTAACTCTTCCCTTGTAAGTTCTTTAGGGAACCGGACCAACCAGAATCCTAGATAAGCTGTTTCCAGATAAGACAAACTTCCTACTGTATAGGAAGTTAATGGAGCCAAGTCACTCAAGGGATGGACTGTAGTGGACACTGTGGAGCTCACCCAGGTTCCCTCTGCAGGACCATGCATCTATCCTCTAGCTGCTTCAAATATAAGCTGCTAAAGTCTTCCATCTCTGTTCCTTATTGGGCATTGCTATTAGCCACAGGAAACTGCCTTATTCAACATTGCCATCTCTTCTCAGGGCAGCCCATGCCAAAAGTGTGACTGGCTTATAGCTATCAGTCTTTTAAAAACTGAAAGTGGGCCAGGCCTGGTAGCTCATGTCTGTAATCCCAGCACTTTGGGAGCCAAGGCAGGCAGATCATGAGGTCAGAAGATCGAGACCATCCTGGCTAACACAGTGAAACCCCATCTCTACTAAAAATACAAAAAAAAAAAAAAAAAAAAATTAACCAGACATGGTGGTGGGTGCCTGTAGTCCCACCTACTCAGGAGGCTGAGGCAGGAAAATGGCATGAACCTGGGAGGCGGAGCTTACAGTGAGCTGAGATCACACCACTGCACTGCAGCCTGGGCGACAGAGTGAGACTCCGTCTAAAAAAAAAAAAAAAAACTGAAAGCTTCTCTTCTTTAAAGAATTAAAAATAAATAAATAAAATAAAATTTAAAAGGCCAGGCACAGTGGCTCACACCTATAATCCCAGCACTTTGGGAGGCCAAGGCAGGCAGATCACCTGAGGTTAGGCGTTTGAGACCAGTCTGACCAACATGATGAAATCCCATCTCTACTAAAAATACAAAAAATTAGCCAGGCATGGTGGCATGCACCTATAATCCCAGCTACTCAGGAGGCTGAGGCAGGAGAATCACTTGAATCCAGGTGGCAGAAGCTGTGGTGAGCCGAGATCGCGCCATCGCCCTGCAGCCTGGGCAACAAGAGCAAAACTCCGTCTGAAAAAAAAAAAGAAAGAAAAGAAAAAACCCTTCAAGCAGATTTCCGGGTAGACATTCTCGGGGTTTAACAAGGAATTGGGCTAGTTAGTTGTTAATTAGTTGTGGTAGAGGAGAGTAGGGGATGTGGTTATCTCTGTAACCAGGTTTGACTTGAAAGACCACACGGGCAGATGTTTCCAACTTTTGAAGATTCCCTCAATCCACCTCTGCAGGTGCACACCCTCCACCCCAGTTCACCAGCCTTGCTGGTTTGGGTCCTCAAAACAAGACGTTCTGCCCTCTCTTCCTTTTCATCTCCTCATACCCAAATCCTGGCTCTGAGGGATTTCGACCCTGACCTCATTTATTTGATCTTTCTCCTTATCTTAAACTTGGTAACTTCTGCAGTTTGTAAAGTTAGAATCTCTGTTTTTTTGCTCTGTCTTCCAAAGCCTTTCTTCTTAGGGGTTAAACATCGAGTGGCTCCTAAATATACCTGGAGCTTACAGTCCTCCTCCCTCGCTGGAAGAGGGTTTTAGATGACAGTGATAAGGGGGATAGCATAGCTCTCAGCTGTGGCTGGCATTCTTTTCAAAGCATATGTGTGGTCCAGCTCCCACAGGTGCATGGCCCTGAGTCTCAAAGTTACAGTGCTCATACCCAGTGTCTGATGAGGACGGACAGTTTTAGAACCCTCTAAATGCCTTTTGCTTTTCCTGCAAATGACTGTTGAACTCAATCTATTGGCAAAACATAGGAAATGGAAGAGCCTCAACCTCAGAGAGATAATTATTTAAAAGCTAGAGCTCATTCCATCCTTAGGGTATGATATGAGTCCCTTATCTTTGTAACTTAATTAGCTGGAATCTAATGAGCTTAATTGATATATTAGAAACAGAAAAATAATCACTAATATGATTTATTACAGCTTGAATTGAAAGCCTAACTCTGTTCCTTCTGAACTATAATTAATTTGGGTTTGTTGTTAAATATGAGTGTATTTTGAGTATATCAAAATACATTAGAGGCCAGGCGCGGTGGCTCACGCCTGTAATTCCAGCACTTTGGGAGGCTAAGGCAGGTGGATCACTTGAGGTCAGGAGTTTGAGACCAGCCTGGCCAACATGGCAAAACTCCATCTCTACTAAAAATACCAAAATTAGCCAGGCATGGTGGCACATGCCTGTAATCCTAGCTACTTAGGAGGCTGAGGCAGGAGAATTGCTTGAACCCAGGAGATAGAGGTTGCAGTGAGACGAGATCATGCCATTGCACTCCAGCCTGGGCAACAGAGCGAGACTCCATCTCAAAAGCAAAAACAAACAAAAAGAAAACAAAATACACTAGAGATCTGAAGACAATGAGGTTGCAATTAGGTATGCCGGGGGTGCTATGTCTCAAAGTTTACGTTTTACTCTTACTACTTCTGGCTTGGGACAAAATTTTGAATGAATTTTTTTTTAGCATAAAATCATGTCTTTTAAGGGTTTTGCATTTTCGTTGCACTCTTCCCGTTTTTTTCTTCATCTTCTGTTCATCATTGGCCCATCTTTTCCCACTCCTTTTCACTCTATACTACTTCTCTCTTTTTTTAATGTTTCTCTTCCTCTTTCTTTAGTAGTTTCTCTCCTCATTTAACCTTTCCTTAAATCCAGGATGAAACTTTTCCTTTTTGAAATGACGTATATGCTAATTACTGTAAGGCAGGATATACCCAAGGTGTCAAGAGAGCACATGTGCTGC
This sequence comes from Rhinopithecus roxellana, assembly GCF_007565055.1. Taxonomy (NCBI): domain Eukaryota; kingdom Metazoa; phylum Chordata; class Mammalia; order Primates; family Cercopithecidae; genus Rhinopithecus; species Rhinopithecus roxellana. The sequence continues at coordinate 30,476,132 of NC_044554.1, read as the reverse complement.
AAACGACATCCATCAACATGCACAGAGACCACATTTTCTGAGCCAAAATTGCCATATGTGTTCCAATAAGAATGAGGCTGTTTTGGGGAGCAGCAGAATAAAATTTTTAAATTGAGACTTAATACAATAAAATTTAGTTCTCATAGTCTCGGTACCTGTATCATATGAAGAAGATCTCAAATGCAGCAGCTCGTGCACTTAAGAGACTCCTCATATAGCCCGCCATGATGGTTCTTCACTTCTTGTACTTAAACCTTCTGACATGAGTGTCCTTCCTCTAGGTTATACAATGAAAATGAGTGCGTTATATCTACAAAGCCCTTAGTAAATTGAATATATTTACCTTGGCAAGAAGGGACCTCTCTTGGTTTCCTTATTGGTTCATTGGCATAAATTGGTTTACAGTGCTCTCTCTGGAGGCTCAAGGAGCATATCCAGAACATGAAACTGATATATATTAACTGGTGGAACAGAGAAGATAGGGGGTACACAGCAGCAGAGGACAAAGCAAGGCCAGTTGGGGTGCCTAGCCATGAAGCCAGGAGGAAAGAAAGATGACCTTGGGAGGGGACTGACCTGGCCCCAGAGACCATGTCACTGTTTGGCCAAGTTGCCGCAAGAAAGTTATTTGTTTTTCTTTTTTGCCCTCTCCATCTCTACCTTCATCTTTCTGTCCTCCTATCTCGTCTCTCTGTGCCAGATTTGTGTCTTAGAAAAAGAGGTCATAGATTTACAGAGTGATGGAGCTAGAAAGGGAACTCCAGAGTTATCTCCCCCAACCTCTTGAATGAACAAACAATTAAGGAACCTGGAGCTCAGAGAAGTAACATAACTCACCCTGCTACAAAGCGGCAGAGGCTTATCTTGAAAGTAGCCCAACAGGCAAGGCGTTTTCATCAACACCGTGCTGCCTCTCTCTGGAAGAATTTTGAGGACAGTGAGAAAATAGTAACAAAACATTATACCCTGTCAGGAGAGACAAAAGGGAAGAAAATGAGTGGCTTATAGAAAAAAGAAGAGGGGGCCAGGTGTGGTGGCTCACGCCTGTAATCCCATCACTTTGGGAGGTTGAGGCAGGTGGATCATGAGGTCAGAAGTTCAAGACCAGCCTGGCCAACATGGTGAAACCCAGTATCTACTAAAAATACAAAAAAAATTAGCCGGGCATGGTAGCAGGAGCCTATAATCCCAGCTACTCGGGAGGCTGAAGCAGAGAATTGCTTGAACCCAGGAGGCGGAGGTTGCAGTGAGCTGAGATTGGGCCACTGCACTCCAGCCTGGGTGACAGAGCGAGACTCTGTCTAAAAAAAAACAAAAGGGTAATAGGAAGAAGAAAATAGAAAAGGAGAAAAACAAGGTGGATGGAGAGGTAGAGGCATGATGCCACCTTCTAAGAAGCCTCTGCTAAACTATTTAAAATAATGCTGCGGATTCCACTCCTTAGGTATTTACCCCAGAGAAATGAAAACCTTCCACCAAAATATTTGTATAGTTAGGTCCACAGGAACTTCATATATAATATTTAAAAACTGTAAACTGACCAAATGTCTATTAAAAGGAAAATGAACAAATTAGAATACATCCATACCATGGAATGCTGGCCAGAAATACTACCGATATAACCACGAACATGGATGAATCTCACAGACATCATGCTGAGCAAAGAAAACAGACCCCAAAGAGTACATACTCTCTGGTTCTGATGAGGCAAAGTTCTAGAACAGATGAAAGTAATTTGTAGTGAAAAACAATCAGAGAACAGTAATTGTCTGGAGTAGGTGGAGGATGGTGATCCTGATAGGGATTAACTTGGAAGAGGCACGAGGAGAACTTTCTGGTGTGATGATAGTGTCCTGTATCTTGATACGGGTTTGGGTTATACACATGAATACATTTGTCAAAACTCATGGAAAAATACACTTAAGATCTGTGTATTTCATTGTGTATAAATTTTATCTCAAGAGAAAAAAAAAACCCACCAAAAAACCTAAACTCTAGTTAATGGTGTACGTGTCTATGTGTTTAGAGCTGAAGCTACTTGCCTTGAAATGCATCTAAAAAATAAGATGGATTGATGGATGGAGAGATAGAAGATATGGGATAAATTAGGTACATATATTAAAATGTTAGTTTTATAGTCTAAGTGATGGGTATATGGGCATTCATTATAAAATTCTGTCCACTTTTCTGTGCATTTGAAATATTATATTTTAAAATGTTAAGAAAAAACTTAATAGGACATAGTACATGATATGGTTTGGATCTGGGTCCCCAACCAAATCTCATGTCGAATTATAATCCCCAATGTTGAAGGTGGGGCCTGGTGGGAGGTGATTGAGTCATGGGGGCAGTTTCTTATGAATGGCTTAGCACCATTCCCCTAGTGCTGTTCTTGTGATAAAGTTCTCATGAGATCTGGTTGTTTAAAAGTATGTAGCACCTCCCCCTTTTCTCTCTCTCCCTTTCTTTTTTTTTTTTTTCTCAAGACAGAGTCTCACTCTGTTGCCCAGGCTAGAGTGCAGTGGCGCAATCTTGGCTCACTGCAGCCTTTGCCTCCTGGGTTCAAGCAATTCTTGTGCCTCAGCCTCCCAAGTAGCTGGGATTACAGGCATGCACCACCACGCCTGGCTGATTAATTTTTGTATTTTTAGGAGAGATGGGGTTTCACCATGTTGGCCAGGCTGGTCTCGAACTCCTGACTTTAAGTGATCTGCCTGCCTCGGCCTCCCAAAGTGCTGGGATTATAGGCATGAGCCACCATGCCTAGCCCCCCTTTTCTGTCTTGCTCCTGCATCTGCCATGTAAGATGTGCCTGCTTCCCCTTCACCCTCTGCCATGATTGTAAGTTTCTTGGGGCCTCCCCAGAAGCCACTATGCTTCCTGTACAGTCTGCAGAACCATGAGCCAATGAAACCTCTTTTCTTTATAAATTACCCAGTCTCAGGTATTTCTTTATAGCAATGTTAAGAACTGACTAATACAGTACATAAGAAGGAAAAAAGGTTAAAATGTCATGCATGAGGATTTTTAACTGGAATCACCCCTTGCCATAGGTGTGGAGAGAGATAATGAGGATAAGGAAGGGTGGGATATCAGAAGATCAGACACTTCCATCTCACCATTTCATTTCAGGCTGCTCTGTCTGTCTTTTACAAATACACAAACAGTTGGTATTTCCAGAGGAAGCTCTAGAACGATTAGAGCCTCCTAAGCTCCTCCTCCAGTCTTTTTTGCATACCTTCCTACCTGCCTTTTCTGCCTTTCTCATATTCTCTGCTGCTCACGGGCAAACTGTGATTGGTACGACCTTAATATTTTGTCAATTGTCATGACCATGGATGATGCACTTTCCCAAGTGATCTGTTTGCTTCATTCACTTCTGCTCCAGTCAGACACTGAGTTCTAACAGCTAGTGTAACAAACAGCTCAGCATGTGGATCCGAACCTGAGCTGGTCCTTGCTGAGTTCTGATGGGCAGAATTACCTTGTGGTTTGAGTTCTGGGACGTGGGACTTTCAGTGCGAAAACCAGAATGAGTTAGTCATCCTATCATTGGCAGCTGACAACTCACATTCCTAACAGTTCAAGTCTATTTCTAAACTAAGATAGTGAATTAATTCGACGTATTTTACATTTTACTTAGTATTGTATATAATTGTTTTTAATGTGTAAATATCTGATAATGTTTAAATCAAATTCTGTAGATAAAATGCCCTGAAACACAAAGTGTCTTACCAAAAATTGGCTGAAAATCCACATATATTTATGATATAGTTCATGAGAACTAACAAGTGTAAATAAAGCACAAGAGTGTGGTCTGGCCTCAGGCATGTGGTGTTCATTTGTAGGAGGCCCCAGGCCCCACATGGGATGCCTCAGGCTATGAGCCCAGACGCTACGCTTGGGCTGTTACTGTCCTGCACAGCTCTGCTAAAAAAGAAAATATACCTTTCCTTTGATTGGTATTTTTCTTTTTCGTTATAAATTAAGGCAGCAGTACTGATTGCTAGGAATCAAATGTAAAAAGCATTCTCTTCTCTTGAAAATCAAACTCATATAGCTAGTTATGTGTATTATAAATATTCAGTAAATAATGACAGGGATGATAAAATTCAATGTAAGTAGATAATAGATCTTTCCATTAAATTCTTCTTTTGCCCAGGCTGGACCTCGGCTCACTGCAACCTCCGTGACCTCCCCCCGCCCCACCACTATTTCCAATGATTCTCCTGCCTCAGCCTCCTGAGTAGCTGGGATTACAGGCACCCACCACCACACCCAGCACATTTTTGTATTTTTAGACAGTACTGGGTTTTGCCATGTTGGCCAGGATGATCTTAAACTCCTGACCTCAGGTGATCCACCTGCCTCGGCCTCCCAAAATGCTGGGATTACAGGCAGGAGCCACAGCACCTGGCTGAAATGCCTATTTGAAACATACTCTACCTTCTAATGAAAAAGAATTACTAACTCCTTACTAATATTAGACACTTTTTTCTGTGGATTATGGTAGCAAGTAGTACTCATGTAAAAATATCTGGTCTCCTGGCTTTATTTTTAATTTATTTTTTTTTAAGACAGGGCCTCACTCTGTCATCCAGGCTGGAATGTAGTGGTGCAATCACGGCTCACTGCAGCCTTGACTTCCTGAGCTCAAGTGATCCTCCCACGTCAGTCTCCCAGGTAGTTGGGACTACAAGCACACATCAGCACACTGTTAATTTTTGTATTTTTTGTAGAGACGAGGTGTCACTGTTTTGCCCAGGCTGGTCTCAAATTTCTGGGCTCAAGCGATCCAACTGCTTTGGCCTCCCAATGTGCTGGAATCACAGGCGTGAGCCACCACACCCGGCCATCTCCTGGCTTTAAATATGTTAAGCGAAATACACACTTTGAAGGAATCTGTAGATGCTCCTGTACTTTCCCGTCATGGATGGTTTCTTTCCACTAGAAGACCGATGAAATACTCAGGGGTAAAGGACATAAGGCACCTGAATGCCTGGTGTGCCTAAGACATCCATCTGCCCTGACTCGTTTCGCATGGAACAGCAGGACCAGAAAGTAAATGAGAATCACATAGTGCCTGGCTTGTAGCTCTCCTGAGGAATTCCCACATTTGGTTTCTCATCCATCACACCCTGAATGTGTGATATTCCTTTATGCCTCTGAGTTTGTAGGTGCTGCACCTTCTTCCTAGAAACCCTGGCCACCCTTCATCTGCTATGCAAATCCCTAGTCATCCTAAACACTTATCTTAAACAACACCTCCTCCGTGAAGCCTCCCTAAAGTGTTCAGCTCGTGCAAGCAGAATGCGGTGCTTTCTCTTCTGCTCCTCCAAGTTTCTTGATCATTCTATTATAGCACATGAATAACACCAAAAGTATCTGTATGCACGTCTTTCTCTGCACTGAACTGTAACTTCGTGAATGTGCACATGGTCTGTATACATGTCTTTCTCTGCACTGAACTGTAACTTCGTGAATGTGCACATGGTGGACATCATGGTCAGGAAGCTGCAGGAATGAATGATTATATCTATTTATGTTGGTCCTTTTTCTCCAGTTCCTAATTATTTGCCTCAAGAATGTGGGTGCAGGTTGTTCTTACTCATTTCCTACACCTTGCTAGTTATAACATATTGTCTTGTACATAGGCAAAAATAAAGACTTGAATGAATGAGATGTCATAGCAGTAACCATATCTGCAAAACTGACAAAACCTTATTTCGACTTCTCCTGTGCTATTTTAATCCAGAATCCATAGTATTTTTCACTCAAAAAGGAAAGTACCAAAGTTCTCAAAATAGAAGGAAAGAATAAAGAAAATAATAACACAAAAGAAATAAAACAAAAAGGAATAAATAACAATCATGAAAGAATTTTCCAGATTTATGTAAGATAGGAGGAGACTAAGATCCAGACCACTGATGGCTTTAAAAGTCACACACTCTGTACTGACATACTAGAGGTGTCCAGATTTTCAGGTCCTCAGGAACAATTTCGACACCCAGGCCTCTGGCCAGATTGAACGTAGGTGGAGCCTCTTTACGTTCTCTCTTCTCTACATCCTGGCCTTTTTTTTTTTTTCCGCCCCCATTCCTCAGATATAGTGCTGAGGGTATAAACTGGCAGCCCAACCCACAAACCTGTTTACTCACACAGTGGTTTTATGTTTTTAAATTAGCTGCCAATATGGAAAGAATGGGGAAGTTCGCATAAACATCCCCAACTTCAGATTCCCAACTTCCCTTAGAAAATCACATCTGGACAATCCTAGGCCCTGTTTCCCATGTGGCCGTGATCAGCTGAGCTGAGAAACAGTGGTCCCCATGCAATGAGGATGGCCTCTCCAGGGCCATGGCTGCCTGCTTCATCAATTCCCTTCACCGTCCTCACCCACTTAAGCAGCCGAGTAGGCGCCTCCGGTGCACTGGAAACCTCAGGCAGAGGGCCCAGCGTGCAGGGCTAGGGTTGCATACTGACGCAGACTGCAGGCTGCTGTTGACCATCCTAGTCTTCCACCAGGCCCCATGGAAAATTTGTCTAAGTCATTGCCCCTCTCTGGGCCTCAGTTTCCTCATAAGCCAACTACAGATACAGGAAAGAGTTCACAATCATTTATTTATTAAAGTACCAATAAATTCAAACATTCTGAGTCTGCATCCAAATGTCTCACCTTGCCCATGAACTTTATGGTTGATGATGCCCCTAAAAATGCAGGTTTTTAAAAAATGTAACCCTTTTTTTTTGGTCGCCTTGAGGTGGGGCTTATGTGGCAGCATGGTGAAATAAATGTGGCCACCGAGGGGGATGTGGAGCTGGAGTTAGAGACTGAGACCAGTGGCCCACAGTGGCCTCCCGAGAAGCCACGGAAACATGACTGACAGCGGTGCGGCGGACTTGGAGCAGGTCACCGACTATGCAGAGGAGAAGGAGATCAGAGTTTCAATCTGGAGACGGCCATGACTGTGATTGGAGACAGGTCCCGGGAGCAGAAAGCCAAACAGGAGTGGGAGAAAGAACTGGCAATAGTCAGTATCAAGAAGGAAGATCTGAAGCTGATAATGACTGAGATGGAGATACCTCGAGCAGCAGCAGAACGCAGCTTGCGGGAACACATGGGCAACGTGGTAGAGGTGCTTATTGCTCTAATCAACTGATGCGTGCTTTCTCAGATATACCTACTGGATTAATTTATGATTTTTTTTTTTGTCTTTTAAAAAAAAGGAACCATTTTTAATGACACTGATCCTTGCCCTCAAAGCCATAAGGAGGTCACCCAGTGATCTCCTAAGTACCAAATGATCCCCCGTCTTTTCTCAGTTCTCACCTCTGAAAGCTACCAACATTCCATCCTTCTTGAAACCTTCTCCTTCACTGGCTTCCATCAATTTCTATTTTCTGGATGGCCTGCCCCCTCTGACTACTCCTGTATTTTCTTCCTTTTTTCTTTATCAATATAGAAATTCCTTAATGTTCAGTCCATCCTCAAACCTCTTTCCCATAGCTATTCTCTTTTCCAGGAAAATGTACTCACTACCATGGCTTTAGTCACACAGCCTCTCTGCGGGTAACTTTGCTCTCTTGAACTCAAAATCCACATTATCAATGAACTCTCACCATTTCTTCCCTGCACCCCATCCTTTACTCGATATTGGCATGTCCAAAAATATTAGGCTGGTGCAAAAGTAATTGCAGTTTTTGCCATTAAAAGTAACTGCCAGGAGAATCACTTGAACCCAGGAAGTGGAGGTTGCAGTAAGCCGAGACTGGGCCATTGCACTCCAGCCTGGGCAACAGGGCGAGACTCTGTCTCAAAAAACAAACGAACAAACAAACAAAACCTTTGCACCAACCTAATAAAATATGCAAATTCAAACCCAATGGGGTGAATGTCAACTGTTTCTGTCTGCCCTGCATTTCTGTTTTCACTGGAGATCTACCAGACTGTCAAAATTTCCTACCTGGCCTAAATGGAGGGAACACGAACCAAAGCTTCACCGGCAGTGGTACCCCATCTTCCTGTCCGCAGTGATAAGGCCAAGGAATAAGCACCTGCCCTAAGTGGGATTTGGCATCTGGAGACGAGAGGGAGTCATCTTAGATCACGAACTATGAAGATGCTGCGGCTGTCTTCCTGGCCACATGGAAGCTTCAGAGGGAAGGCATGGCACCCAAAGAGAAGCAAAGCAGAGCCCCTGAGTGCCTAGGACCAGGAGCGTCCAAAGCCAGACGCAAGACCCTGGGTCTCACAATTAGAGCAGTAACCAATTCCATTTGTCATAAGCTAGTTTGATTGCATTTTTGTCAGTCATCAAAAGAGCCCTCTTGGCCAGGCATAGTAGTTCACACTGGTAATCCCAGCATTTTGTGAGGCTGAGGCAGGAGGATCACTTGAGCCCAGGAGTTCAAGACCAACCTGAGCAACATAGTGAGACCTTGTCTCTACAAAAACTTTAAAAATTATCCAGGTGTGGTGGTACATATCTGTAGTCCCAGCTGCTCAGGAAGCTGAGGCAGGAGGATTGCTTGAGTCCAGGAGGTCGAAGCTACAGTGAGCTACGATTGTGCCACTGCACTCCAGCCTGGGCAACAGAGCAGGGTTCTGTCTCAAAACTTACAAACAAACAAACAAACAAAAGAGCCTTCTTTTATTACCCCATTCTCCCAGTGTATTCGTCCATTTTCATGCTACTGATAAAGACATACCCAAAACTGGAAAGAAAAAGAGGTTTAATTGGATTTACAGTTCCACATGACTTGGGAGGCCTCAGAATCATGGCGGCAGGCGAAAGGCACTTCTTACAGGGCGGCAGCAAGAGAAAATGAGGAAGAACCAAAAGCAGAAACCCCTGATAAACCCATCAAATCTCATGAGACTTATTCACTATCACGAGGATAGCATGGGAAATATGACTGGCCCCCATGATTAACTTACCTCCCCCTGGGCCCCTCCCACAACACATGGAAATTCTGGGAGATACAATTCAAGTTGAGATTTGGGTGGGAACACAGCCAAACCATATCACCTAGTTAGCAGGTCATAAAAATTGAAGACATCTTTAACTCTCTCCTCTCCTTTCCTCCAATATTCAATTTGCAACCAAGTCTTCAAATTCCATTACTATAATCATTGCCACAATCCTACTCTCTTCTCAACCTTATTGCTACTATCCAAGCTAACAGCCTCATATACCTTTCTAAAGACTTTTGCAGTAGTCTACTAACTGGTCTCCCACCTCCAGACTCTACCCACCCCGAGACCACTGTTAGATCCATTTTCCTAAATCATAAGTCTAGTTACCTAGTCCCCCTTTTAAAAAGTTTCCATGGGTATCCATTGCATCCAAAATAAAAAAAGATGTCTGTCTTCATTTGCTGGGGCTGCCATAGCAAAGTACCACAGACTGGGTGACTTAAAAACAACAGAAATGTATTTTCTCACATTTCTGGAGGCTGAGACCAAGGGGTCTGTAGGGTTGGCTTCTTCTGTGGCCTCCATCCTTGGCTTACAGAGGGCTGTCTTCTCCCTGTGTGTTTTCCTGGCCTTCCCTCTGTATCTGTCTGTGTCCCAATTTCCTCTTCTTAGAAAGATACCAGTCACATGGAATTATAGCCTACCCCCAATGACCTCATCTTCACTTGATTACCTCCTTAAAGACCCCATCTCCCAATGCAGTCTCATTCTGAAGAATTGGGAGCTACAACTTTAGCACATGAATTTGGTGGGGCAATGGTGGAGAGACACAATTCGACGAATAACAACTCCTCATTCAGATTTCTTTCTTTTATTTTTGAGATGAAGTCTCACTCTGTTGCTCAGGCTGGATGGCAGTGGCATGATCTCGGCTCACTGCAACCTCCACCTCCTGGGTTCAAGTAATTCTCCTACCCCAGCCTCCCGAGTAGCTGGGATTACAGGCACCTGCCATCATGCCTGGATAATTTTTGTATTTTTAATAGAGATGGGGCTTTACCATGTTGGCCAGGCTGGTCTTGAACTCCTGACCTCAAGTGATCTACCCGCCTTGGCCTCCCAAAGTGCTGGGATTACAGGCACGAGCCCCACGCCTAGCCTTCTCAGATTTTTTTTTTTCTTTTTTTTTTTTTTTTTTTTTTGTGAGATGGAGTCTCGTCCTGTCGCCCAGGCTGGAGTGCAATGGCACAATCTCGGCTCACTGCAACCTCCACCTCCCAAGTTCAAATGATTCTTCTGCCTCAGCCTCCCAAGTAGCTGGGATTACAGGCGCCCACCACCATGCCCAGCTAATTTTTGTATTTTTAGTAGAAACGGGGTTTCACCATGTGAGCCAAGCTGGTTTCGAACTCCTGACCTCGTGATCTGCCCACCTTGGCCTCCCAAAGTGTTGGGATTATAGGCGTGAGTCACTGCAGCCAGCCTCAGATTTCTTCGTATGACTCCAAATGAACATTTTCAACCCTACCAAATTTATCTGCTTGGAATATGCATTCCCTTCCTATCTCCATCTCATATCTCTGTTCATCAGAACCCTTCCTATCCTTCAAAGTCCTTCGCAAATGCCCTGTCCTCTAAGCTGTCCTACTTTCTGGATGGGACTTTCTCTTCCATTCCTTTTGAGCAGGACATCCTGCATCCTCACATTCCTTTGCCTTCCCCTGCCTTGGGAGTAAGACTTCTCTCCACTTTAGGTCTGGTGGAGCTTCCAGGTAGAGAACCCCTGGCCACAAGTGTGAACAAGCTCAGCCAATCATAGACGATCTTCTGGGGATTTGCGCACAGCAGACAGAAGGTGGTTGGAACTGAGTCATTTGATCGTGGCACCCTTGACGGCTCTTGCGTTCTTCTTGCTGCAATCCTCAGTGCTGCCTGGTTCCTGTCATTCTCAAAGCATCTGTTAAGCTCTTTTTTTCTACTCAGTGAGTTACCCAGAAGGCTTTCAATAAACCCATTATTTTTTCTGACTTGAGTTAACCAGTATTCATTTCTTTCATGTGCAACCAAAGAGCCCTATTAATATACTTCGAAGCCCCGGAGTACAATGTTTTCACCTCATAACACACCCCATTTCTGCCTTGTACGGAATAGCTTCTATGATTTCCCCCACATTACTTCTTTCCCCCTTGCTTTTTTCTACATTCAAGCAGCTGATCCACTTTGTGTTCATTGCCTTAGAAGGATGTAAGACAGTAGAAAAGAGAGAAGAAGAAGTTTCCTAGTAACAGAAATACCCTACAGCACAGACAACAGATTTGGAAGCAAACATTATTTGTAATAGTAAGATTCTATATCTCACCTGCCCAATCTTCCTGGACCAGAGGATTCTCAGAGTCAGAAGCAAGAAGGAAAGATGGAAGCAGATTCAGAGAGCTGAAATACTCCCTGGTCCTGAGGGAAGCAGCATTTTCTCCTGTGCCCCTGGTAGAACCTTAGGGAGGTAGCAAGGCTCCATAAGGAAATGGATGAGTGCTATGTTTATGCATACTGCAAAGAGGCGCACTGGTTACATGTAACCCAGAAAGGCTTAGAAGTGGCAGAGAGAATCAAAAGGTAGGTCCTGAAGGGACCTTGCAGAGGGATGAGTGTGTCCCCATGACTGCCTGCACGAACACATAATACACAACCACAGGGGCAGCGATGTCTCAGCAGATCGTGCTGACAGATGACATTGAGGACCAAAAAGCACCCCCTCCTGATGGCTTCAGATTATGTAAGCCCCTAGAATTAGTCATGACCCAAAAAATGGTGAGGACCCCAACTGAGCTTATTCCAACTTGGTAAAAAGTAGGGCTCAAAACAGATATTAAGTTGTTAAATAAATAGAGAGAGAAATTGTTCTTTGTTACCTGGGTTGAATACTAAGATTTTTTCCCCCAACATATTTATTTATATACCAGTCTTGCCCTTCCTGTTAGATGACAACACAGCAAGGACTGTCACTCTCTTGTCTTTGTATCCCCTACAACTGCTGTCACAGGAACTTACGCAAAGTACACATTCAATGACTATGTCTTTAAGTTGAATTGAATTGAATCAAGTAACCACTCAAATTTGAAGTTTACAGCAGGGTTAGATTACCAACATCGATGGGATGTTTATTCTTGGTTTATGGGAAGAGTGCTGGATATTTTGCATATTTTTATGAGAAAATGAAAGAGTTGTATCCATGATCTGGAAACAACAATGGAATCTGCTTCTCCAGCATGACGGGGGTTGTTTGGCTCTAGTGGTTAGAAGGGATTGGCGATGCCTCTCATTCATGGTCAGAGAGTGCCTACACATTGGCAAAACAGAACCACAGAATTTGAGAACTGGGCAGGATATTAGCCATCATGTAGCCAACAACTTCACTTATAAGTGGGGAAAAAACTGAAGCCCAGAGGTATGACAGTTTACCCAAAGTAACAGAATCAGTGAGAGAGGTGAGGCAAGTATTCCCCTCACTCTCCATTTTCCCCATCTGCCTGAGAGTCCATGTCCTGCCCTTCACCCAGCCTCTTGCAGACCTTCAACTCATTCTTGCTTCATTGTTTTCATTGTCCATCCTCCCCAGCCACCTGGCAGCACCTCAACTCAGATCGAACCAAGGTCTCTGATCTTTTTGTATACCCGGGCTGCTGGGCTCTGCTTGAGAATATCAGACAACCTCACAGATTGGTTCCACTGGAATTCCTGACTACCAGACTTGACTGGGCCCTCGATGGTGCCAGCAATCTATCAATCTTTCTCTGCCCGTGCTCTCCAAGTTTCCATGCTAGTTATTTCACAAATTTGTCTACTCTCCTCAAACTTCCGGTCCCACTCCATCGCCCCTTTTCACTCAATCCTACTAAGATGAAGTCCTCTGATGGGAAAACACTCGGATCCCCACCGACCAAGCCTACATGTATATCTGCATCCACACTCACAAGGAACACGCTTCCCCTCGCAGTCTGAGGGCAGGCCTTCACTCGCACTCTGAATTCCGTCCCCGCCCAAAACCCCTTGCCTTGCATTGCCCCTCTCTCTACTCCATCTTTTGCCTCTGAAGCACTTGCTTATCTTCAGACTTGAGTCGATGCACACAGATGGTTCCTATTTTAAAAATCAAACACACTTCCGCAGCCCTGTGTTCCCCGCTGTTCTCTTCCCACAGCCGCCTCACTTTTCCCCTCTTGAGTTATCCACTCTCGTCATCTCCATTTCCTACCACAGTCTGGCGGGTGCTTCCGGTCAGCTAGAGTTGCTCTCACCTGGGACCTCATTGTTGTCTATGGCGAGCGTGTCAGTCCTCACCTTGCTGACAGCATTTGACCCTGTTCAGCGGTCCTCTTCTTATTCTATTTATTTATTTAGAGGCAGAGTCTCGCTCTGTTGCCCAGGCTGGAGTACAGTGGCATGAACACAGCTCGTTGCAGCCTCTATCTCTTGGGCTCAAACAATCCTCCCACCTCAGCCTCCTAAGGAGCTGGGAGCAGTCATCCTCTTCTTGAAAACATTCTCTTATTGATTTCTGTGACTCCACATTCCTCTGATTTTCTCAAACTTCTCCATCCACATTGTCAGCCTCTTTTTCAAGCTAATTTTCTAATATCCATTCCTTAATGGTGTCCCTTGGCATTGGTATCTTCTCTGATCACCCCCGATACTGTCCCTAGGCAATTTCATCCACTTCTTGGCTTCAATTACATTCATATTAAGGTCTCCCAAATCCATACCTGCCCGTCCTGGCCTGGGTCCTGAGTTCTACATCTGTAAGTCTACTGCACATCTTCACGTGGCATCCCCAATTCAACAATGCCTAAAACTAACTAGACTCCTTATCTCCATGTCCCCCAACCAAAAAAAAAAAAAAAAAAAAAATCCTCCTCTTTTTCCTCCCAGTCAAAGGCAACATCACCCACCCAGTCATCCTCCTGAACACTTTCTACCTCATGGCTCCCAAATGGAGTCAATCACTGGACGCTCTCAAGTCAACTCTAAATCTTCCTCACATCAGCCTACCCCAGAGAGAAAACTGTAGGGAAATGGTTAAACTTGCAGTTAGACAACGGGGCTTCAAATCTGACCAGATCTGACCAGGCACAGTGGCTCATGCCTATACCTCAATACTTTGGGAGGCCAAGGTGGCAGGACTGCTTGAGCCCAGAAGGTCAAGACCAGCCCGGGCAACATAGCGAGACCTAAAATAGCTTGGCTGGCCGGGTGCGGTGGCTCAAGCCTGTAATCCCAGCACTTGGGGAGGCCAAGACGGGCGGATCACGAGGTTAGGAGATCGAGACCATCCTGGTGAACATGGTAAAACCCCGTCTCTACTAAAAAATACAAAAAACTAGCCGGGCGAGGTGGCGGGTGCCTGTAGTCCCTCCACTCGGGAGGCTGAGGCAGAAGAATGGCGTGAACCCGAGAGGCGGAGCTTGCAGTGAGCTGAGATCCGGCCATTGCACTCCAGCCTGGGCGACAGAGCGAGACTCTGTCTCAAAAAAAAAAAAAAAAAAAATAGCTTGGCATGGTGGCACATACCTGTAGTCCCAGCTACTCAAGAGGCTGAAGTAGGAGGATCATTTGAGCCCAGGAGGTTGAGGCTGCAGTGAGCCATGTTCATGCCACTGCACTCCAGCCTGGGCAACAGAGTGAGACCCTGCTCAAAAACAGACAAACAAACAAATCCCAGATCTACTTACTTGGCGATGCAAGCAACTTAGCCTCTCTTTTGTTTCTCCATTTGTAAGATGTACATGGTGACAATAGAGCCTTCCTCGTGTGGATGCTATGAGGACTAACTGAGCTTGTGCATAGAAAGCACTTAGAAGAAGGCCAGGCACGGTGGCTCCCGCCTGTAATCCCAGCACTTTGGGAGGTCAAGGCGGGTGGATCACCTGAGGTCAGGAGTTCAAGACCAGCCTGGCTAACATGGTGAAACCCCGTCTCTACTAAAAACACAAAAATCAGCCAGGCATGGTGGCGGGCACCTGTAATCCCAGCTACTCGGGAAACTGAGACAGAAGAATCGCTTGAACCCAGGAGAAGGAGGTTGCAGTGAGCTGAGATTGTGCCACTGTACTCCAGCCTGGGCAACAAAAGCAAAACTCTGTCTCAAAAAAAAAAAAAGAGAAAGAAAAAAGAAAGCAAGCACTTAGAAGAGTACTTGGCACATTGGCACATCGTCAGTGTTACCTCTCCTTATAGTCCTCACTGCCACCCACTAGTAGCAGCCACCCCCTCGTCTGTTTCCCGGCTGACCAATGCAGTCTGCTGAGGGGCTTTCTGTCTATGACCCTGCTCTACTTCCAGTCTGGCCTTCACACTACCCTCAAAAGGATTTTATTAAACAAACCTTGTTCATGTTACTTCCCTACTAGAAACATAAAAGTGGCTGCCCATTGCCCTTAACACAAAATTTCAGATTTCTGATGACAGCTTTCAAGATTCAGCATGACCAGGCCTCTGCACGCCTTTCCAAGCCAATCTTCTGCCATTTCTCCTCAATTCCTTTTGTAGCCACACAACCATTTCCTAAGACACAACTTGCTCCTTCTCACCTGGGCCTTCTCACCTCTGGGTTTTTGCAATGCTGGCCACTCCGCTGTGAACACCTTTTCTTTACCTCACCTCAATCCCTCACCTACCTGGGCTGTGCCAACCCCTGCTTATCCTTCAGGTCTCAGCTAAATATCACTTGTTTGAGGAAAATAGGCTTTTGTGAAGGTTAATAGTGTCAACTTGACTGGATTAAAGGATGCAAAGTACTGTTTCTGAGTGTATCTGGGTGTTTCTGGGTGTTGCCTCTCCCACTGGTAGAGGCAGGGCACTATCCAGTGCAGCTGCCAGTGCAGCTAGAAAAAGCCGGTGGAAAGGAGGTGGAAGAACCCGGCTTGTTGAGTCTTCCAGCCTTCATCTTTCTTCCGTGCTGGCTGCTTCCTGCCCTTGAGCATTGGTCTCCAGGTTATTCAGCTTTTGGACTCTTGGACTTACACCAGTGGCTTGCCAGGGGCTCTCTGGCCTTTGGCCACAGATTGAAAGCTGCACTGTCCACTTCCCTACTTTTGAGGTTTTGGGACTGAGACTGAGCCACTACTGGCTTCCTTGCTCCTCAGCTTGCAAATGACTTATTGGGGTACTTCACCTTGTGATGGTGTGAGTCAATTCTCCTTAAGAAACTCCCTTTCACATATTCATATGTCCTCTAAGTTCTGTCCCTCTAGAGAACCCTAATACAGATTTAGCCTCCCAACTTGGAGAATGCCCCATCCTCTCCCTGTCCATAACATTTGCCACTGGGCTTTGTCATTGTCTGTTTTGCGTGTTTCCCACTGCAGATAATGAGCTCTGCTTTTTTTTTTTTTTATTTCTTTTTTTTTTTGAGACAGAGTCTCACTCTATCGCCCAGGCTGGAGTGCAGTGGCGTGATCTTGGCTCCCTGCAAGCTCCGCCTCCCGGGTTCATGCCATTCTCCTGCCTCAGCCTCCTGAGTAGTTGGGACTACAGGTGCCTGCCACCACACCCAGCTAATTTTTTTTTTTTTTTTTTTTTTAATTTTTAGTAGAGATGGGGTTTCACCATGTTAGCCAGGATGGGAGCTCTGCTATCTTTTATAATTGTTTTTATTGCCTGTTTCCACACTAGAGTCTGAGCTATTTGGGAGCAGGGACTTCATTTGGTTCCCATCACGTCCCAAGAAGCTAGAAGCATGCCTGGTGCGCTGAGTACCGCCTCAGTTAATATTTGTTAAATGAAGTAAATGATGCCTAGGCTATTATTTTCCCTACACAGATGTCAGGTTTTTAGGTTGAAAAACATATATTACAATTCATTTTGGAAACTGAACGCCCAGCAAATCTTCTTAAAATAATATCATCTGTTCTTGTTCAGAGACCTCTCACCTTGAGAAACCTTGTACCGTCTTCTCAGATGACTTTTCTGTACTTGATCATCTCTACTGTAATGTATCTTCATGGAATAGGCTCCAGGGACTCCTAACCTTGAAGAAACCTTAGTTCATCTCTCTATAGAAAGATTTTTCTATCCGAAAGCCTGTGGGCTACTTTAACTTGAAATAATGACCTTAATCACATTTGACAACCCTTTCTACTTAAAATTATTTATGAGATTCAAGCGAGTAGTTAGGAAATTAATGACAGATCTCACTTTAAATGGTCTTTCCTTCCTAATGCTTTTGCTATAATGACTTGCAACATAAGGTTGCCTTTGTTGGTTCCAGAAAGTAAGGAAAAGGCTTTCCTTCATTTAAAAATGTTATTTTAAAAATTTCTTTCCTTAAGTTAAAACAGTTGAGATTCAGAAAGGGCATATGTCCCTAATTATTATGATTAAGCATTTATTCTTTTCACATTAATGGTTGGGCATCTTTTGGTCACCCAATCCTGTTCTATCTTCTTCTCTTTTTTCACTTTCCTGCCTGCCACATTTCCTGATGGCAAAGAAAAAAAATAATTCAAAAGAGAAAAGTACACCATATACACAGATATACATATGTAGAGAGAGGGATCTTGCAATATAATCACATATGAGGAAAGAAGGATTTGCAGCAATGTCAATATAATCTATTAGTGTATATGTGTGTGTATATATGTATGTTTATATGTGTATGTGTGCATGTATGTGTATATATGTATATATAAAGACTCAGTTTCAACATGCATATCAATTTCCGGGGTCATCTTCATAAATGAGTAAAATTTTAGTAGATGCATATGAACACGTGTGTATGTGTATATACACGTATATACATGTATACATGTATAAATATATACACGTATATACATGTATATACACATATATTCCATATTATGTGCATATAATGCATGTATATATACATATGTATGCCATATAATATACATGTATGAAACACACGTTTTTATATACATATATATACTATGTAATATATGTACATTAAATACATTTATTTTATATATACTACATATTCTACATACATAAAATACATATATATTATATACATATGAATAATATGTATATTATATACATATATTTTATAATACACATATATTATGTTGATATATGATATATATTTTATACATGTGTATTATATAGTATACATATGTATGTATACATGCATTATATATACATTTATAAATAACAAATACACATTTACATATGTACTGTATGTGTGTATACATATACACACATACATATACAAACAATATACTAATATATTCATATTACTTGTCTATAGATGTGTGTATTATCTGTGTATATTATACATATATAATATGAATATGTGTGTGTGTGTATAAACCCATATGTTCATATGCATCTACAAAAATGTTATCCACTTATGAAAATGACCCCGGAAATTAATAGATGTACTATTTCTGCCCCTTACAAAACTACACCGCCATACACATTTGTTTGAATTTTTAATAACTCCAACGTTTCTCCAAAGAAAATGTTAGTAACCTTTTTGTTTGGCCTAAATGTGATACTTTTCCTTTCTTCCCAAAAACTCTCATATTAAGCCAAAGTAAATTAAATGCCCTCTAGATTTGGGGCTAATTCCTTGACACCACCTGAAAAACCAGGAGACACCCCAGCATGCTTGAAGCAGCCCAGAATTCCTGCTGGGGTGCATCTTGCGCTTCTTACACTGTGTGCTCTCCACCTGAGCTGGACAGGTCTCCCTGCAACACTGCACTTTGTCCTTGTCCCAGGGGACATACGGCCTTTTCAGAAGCAGCTAAGGCCTTTCTTACTCACCACTGTTGCAAGAAGAATTTGAGAGCTTTCTTTTCTGTGAACTTCTGGGCTTCCCTGCTCTTCCAAAGATCGTTCTTTCGCCGTGCCCAAAAGCTGGCAAACTGTCCACCGTGAGCTGTGTGACACAGAATCTGCAGGAGACGGGGAAGGCCATGGCCAAGGCTCTGTCATTTTGATAGCGTTTTGGAAAAGATGTCTCTTGTCTCTGCTATTCTTGGGAAAGTGATGTGTGAAATGAAAGCAGATCAGTATATCAGTAAAATAGGCACTTTCCACAGGGGTTTGACAGCCACCTTAGTAGATAATGTCATAACAATGTGGCTCACACTTGTAATCCCAGCAATTTGAGAGGTCAAGGTGGGCAGATCGCTTGAGTTCAAGATTAACCTGGGCAACATGGCAAGATGGTGTCTCGACAAAAAATTTAAAAACATTGGCCATGTGTGGTGGTGTTCACCTGTGGTCCCAGTTACTCAGGAAACTGAGGTGGGAGGGTCGCCTAAGTCTCGAGGTAGAGGCTGCAGTGAGCCAAGATCATGCCACTGCACTCCAGCCTGGGCAACAGAGCAAGACTCTGTCTCAAAAAAAAAAAAAAAATAGCTCTGTTAAGCATAGAAAGTGCTCCAGGGAGTACCCGGATTCAGTGTCGATAGAATGTCCATGCCACTACAAAAATAGTAGACACAGTGATTACAGCACACAGCACAGGAAGCAAGGAAAAGCACTTACAGTTGCCTCTGTGGAAGGAACCAACAAGACCGTGGGAAAATGCATAGCACAAGGCAGACGGCACAAACCCCTGGGAAACTCAGAGAGCAGCAGGATGACCTAAAGAAATCCAACAATGAGTATCAAGTGGTAATTTGACTTGAACAAATGTAATTTTTAAATAAATTAGCAAAACCAGAAAGAGAAAAAAAGAAGGAATGGAGAAGCCAGATATCTCTTCCCACTTGCTAATGCTTGACTGTCAATAGGCGGCCATCCCTCCACTCCCTGTTCCCTGTAAGGGCTGCCCTCCCGCTGAGTCCAGCTCTTCAGGAGGCAGAATGGAGCTTTTAAGTGTTTCTGCAAACTAGAAGACCTGAGTTTCTACCACATTTTATTATTAATTAGACATGCTAATTAATCCAAAGCACATCACTTTCCTACCCTGTACCTCAATTCCTCTCTGTCAACTAAGGAATTTGGACTAAATTATCTCTCAGCTTCCTTTAGCTTGACTGTTGCATACTAACTTTCTGAGTCACCTTTCATAAATGTGGAAATCTAAAGCCCCTATTGTTCCAGTCTTGGATCCATGTAGTAAAAATGTTTGACCAGTTTAATTAAAGTATCTTCTCTACTGAACACAAAAGTAGAAGTTTGGGAGAATCTAAAAGTAGATTTACCAGTAGTCAGTACTATGGAAAGGGAAGATCTTGCAAGTTAATATCCTACTAACTAGAGCTGAAGTGGATCTTAAGAAAAAGGAGGCCGGGCACGGTGGATCACGCCTGTAATCCCAGCACTTTGGGAGGCCGAGGCAGGTAGATCACGAGGTCAGGAGTTCAAGACCAGCCTGACCAAGATGGTGAAACCTCATCTCTACTAAAAATACAAAAATTAGTCGGTTGTGGTGGCAAGCACCTGCAATCCCAGCTACTCGGGAGGCTGAGGCAGGGAATTGGTTGAACCTGGGAGGCAGAGGTCGCAGTGAGCCAAGAGCACACCACTGCACTCCAGCTTGGGTGACAGAGCGAGACTCCGTCTCCAAAAAAAAAGAAAAAGAAAAAGGAACCAGGAAGGGAATTTGCAGAGCAGCTTATCTCACTTTAAGAGTTCTGGAAGCAACAGAAGTTACTATTAACAATCCCTTTTTCCTGGCACAGTTTGATTGTTAGGACATTCTGGGAGAGACTGGGAGGATGGATCATGGAAGACTCTTAATTCTGCGTCTGTGTGTGTGTGTGTGTGTTTATAATTATTTTTTTGAGATGGAGTCTCATTCTGTCACCCAGGCTGGAGTTCAGTGCTATGATCTTGGCTCACTGCAACCTCCACCTCCTGGGTTCAAGTGATTTTCCTGCCTCAGCCTCCCAAGTAGCTGGGACTACAGGTGCATGCCACCACGCCCAGATAATTTTTGTATTTTTAGTAGAGACAGTTTTCACCATGTTGGCCAGGCTGGTCTCAAACACCTGACCTCAGGTGATCTACCCACCTCGGCCTCCCAAAGTGCTGGAATTATAGGGGCAAACTACTGTGACCGGCCTGTATATCTCTATGTGACTTAAGTCACATGTTATCATTGGATTCATTAAAATAAGTTCAATAAAATTGATGAAAGGTAAAATTTCCACAATGAATGTTTATCAAACTTCTTTTGGGTTTATTTTGCTTAAGGGGGAGCTCTCTAGTGTAATCCTGTTGTAACCAAGCAAGTTATAGAGAAATGCCACACTTTGAGACAAATTATGGAGTCCTTTATTAGCCGGCGACCGAGAGGCAGCTAGCGCTCAAAATTCTATCGGCCCCGAAGAAGGGGCTAGATTCTCTTTTATACTATGGTCTAAATAGGAGAGAGGAGTTTAACTGAAGCAATTTTACAGAAGAAGAATAGGCAAAAAGTTTTAAAAAAAAATTGGTTATAGAAGCAGTTACAAAAAATAAACAGTTCCAGGTGCAGGGGATTAAAGTATCACTAAGACATAAATGCAGGGGCTTTAGGTACCTTCCACCGAGCCCACTCCCAGGAGCTGCTGGTACAGCCTGCCTCAATATCTTATCAGCAGGTGCATTCCTGGATGTGCTTGGAGTCAGCTTGCACTAGTTATTCCCTTAAGGGGGATAAAGGGGACTGCAAATGAAGAAACTAAAATGGAGTCTATCCAGCTCTCTCTGCTAGGATAGAGTCACTCAGGTTAAAACAAGGTAGGTTATCTCAATCTTGCACCTCTTCTCCCCTGTCCACTAAGAAGAAAGACAAGATCTTAAAGATCACAGCCCTATCCCACTCTGCCAAAAAGAGGGGAAAACCATAATTATTCCCTCAGGGAATTTTCTCAGCGTCTCCTCTGCATTTCCTTCAGTCAGCTTGCTTACTCCATGGAAATTTGCACTTCTCAGTGGTTGTCCAGAAAATAGCCATTATCTTACTAAGGTCAGAAATACGACAGAAGTTTTTGCCTAAGCAAAGTAAGAGTCAGAATGATAAACAAAAGGGATAACTGAAATTCGCTAACTAGTCTTTCAAAGACAGCCTTAAATGAATTTGTCCTCCTCTGCCCTCTCGCTGATTTTTATAAATTGTTGGCAATCTTGCTTGCCACCAACTACACTAAAGGGGAAGAGGGGAGGGAAGGACTTACCAGAGTTAATAGTACTGATATTTCTACTACCTGGCATAGCAGAAGCTACTAGAGATCTCTATTTTCTGTTTTCCATTATTACCCATTTTCTATAACAGAGGGCAGCCTGTGTGCCAAATCCAGTCCACCACCTGCTTTTATTGACACTGATATGGTTTGGCTTTGTCCCCACCCACATCTTGTCTTGAATTGTAGTTCCCATAATTCCCATGTGTTGTGGGAGGGACCCGGTGGGAGATAATTGAATCATACGGGCTTTTTCCCCCACACTGTTCTCATGGTAGTGGGTAAGTCTCATGAGATCTGATGGGTTTTATAAGGGGAAACCCCTTTCACTTGGCTTTCATTCTCTCATCTGCCATCATGTAAGATGTGCCTTTCACATTCCACGATGATTGTGCGGCCTCCCCAACCATGTGGAACTGTGAGTCCATTCAACCTCTTTTTCTTTATAAATTACCCAGTCTTGGGTCTGTCTTTATCAGCCGCATGAAAACGCACTCATACAGACACACAGCCATGAGCATTCATCTGTGTAGTGTCTATGGCTGCCATTGTATGGTTAAATATGGCTGCCATCACAGGGTTAAATAGTTGAGACAGAGGCCATGTGCCTCGCAAAGCCTGAAATATTTACTAACTGGCCTTTTTACAGGAAAATGATTGCCAACTCTTGTTCAATAATAATAGAACACACAACTTTAAGCAAGGTGCATGGCTGCCTAGAAGGCAGGACTTACTTTTCCAGCCTCCTTGAAGCCCTGTCTTATGTCTAAAGATTACCAATAAAATGTAAGTGGAAATTACAGGCCAGGTGCAGTGGCTCATGCCTGTAATCCCAGCACTTTGGGAAGCTGAGGCAGGCGGCTAACCTGAGGTCAGGAGTTCGAGGCCAGCCTGGCCAACATAGTGAACCCTGTCTCTACTAAAAATACAAAAATTAGCTGGGTGTGGTGGCGGGAGCCTGTAATCCCAGTTACTCAGAAGGCTGAGGCAGGAGAATCACTCAAATCTGGGAGGTGAAGATTGCAGTGAACTGAGATCGTGCTATTGCACTCCAGCCTGGGTGACAAGAGTGAAACTCTGTCTCAAAAAAATAAAAAATAAAGTAAGTGGAAATTGTGTGCAACTTCATCTTGAACCATAAGATGAGCTTAAGAATAGCAGTCATGCACAGCAGAGAAAAGGGGTGGGAACTGCTTGGTCCCCAACACCATGGAGCACCCTGTTAGACTTGGACATTCTGCCAGGATTTCTAAATGGGAGGAAAATAAATTCTTATTTTGGATTTGAAATCTCTCACAACTAAATATAATCCTAATATGTTGGGTTATATCCATTTTTAACATAAAATGTAGCGTAAGCTAAAAATATTTTTTTATGTATCTTCCTCAAACAAAAACACATGACATCTGCATTCAAGTCAAGGAGACGTTACCAGAGCTATTCAAAATAATTCCAAATAAGTGACCTCCAGACCATTCAGTAAAAGCATCATTATAGAGAGGTGGGTGTGCTCCTCATTTACATCTTAAGTTTTGTTTCTACATGCTATAATTTCTCAGTTTATCATCCTCATCCTTAACTGGGTGAGGACAGCATGTTATTTCTGGGAAGTATAATGACTATTAAAGTTGTCACGCCCTATGTAACTGGGAATGTCAAATTCAAAATGTATGCTTTCCTAATGTGTCATGACAAATTAATAGGCATCTGTCAGGGGAGAATCGGGGTCACGTTGGCTATAGGTTGACTCTTCCTTCTTGCTGTTACTGTCTTTTTGCCTTCATTGTTGATTGGTAAAAACTGTTCCATCACAATAGGCAAGAAACCTGTGCCTGGTGACACAGCAGGTGTGGGGCACATGTCTTAACAAAATGTCTTTTTATTAATTTAATTAGCACCTGTGATCACAGGCTGGTGATGCAAGAGCGAGAAGCCAACACATGGACTCCACAAAGGCAGCCTTCCGCCACAGCAACCATCACTCCAGGACTCATTCTTCTCTGTCTTCCTCCAGTGCAAAGTCAGGTGTCACTCCTGTCGTCTGATCTCTATTACATTAAAAAGGTGAAAATATGGGCCTTTCTGGAAATGTGACAATTTGATGAAATATTTTGTCGTCACTTGATGAGGAATGTTAGATAATTTGAGAATAAATAGTCATATAAATGTTTAGAGTAGAATCGTAGAATTTAGAATGGTGGAAGATACCCTGAAATCATTTAGCCTCAGCTCCTCACTCTCTGGAAAATAAAACTGGGGCTCAGAAAGGTGAGGTATTTGCCCAAAGTTATGGGAAGATCTGGATTAGAAAACTATTTTTTATTTATAATCCAGGACTCTTTCCATGAATTGGGCATATTTCTCACTCTGTCACCCAGGCTGGAGTACACTAGTGTGATCTCAGCTCACCACAACCTCCACCTCCCGGGCTCAAGTGATTCTCCTGCCTCAGCCTCTCAAGTAGCTGGGATTACAGGCATGCGCCATCACACCTGAAATTTTTGTATTTTTAGTAGACACAGGGTTTTGCCATGTTGGCCACGCTGGTCTTGAACTCCTGATCTCAAATGATCTGCCTGCCTAGGCTTCTCAGAGTGCTGGGATTACAGGCGTGAGCCACCCCACCTGGCCAAGGCGTTTTGTTTTGTTTTGTTTTGTTTTGTTTTGAGACAGAGTTTCACTGTTGTCCCCTAGGCTGGAGTACAATGGCACCATTTCGGCTCACTGCAACCTCCACCTCCCGGGTTCAAGTGATTCTCCTGCCTCAGCCTCCCGAGTAGCTGGGATTACAGGCACCCACCACCACATCTGCCTAATTTTTGGTATTTTTAGTAGAGACGGGGTTTCGCCATGTTGAGCCAGCTGGTCTCAGATTGCTGACTTCAGGTGATCCACCCGCCTCGGCCTTCCAAAGTGCTGGGATTACAAGCATGAGCCACCACACCCGGCCTAAGGCGTATTCTTTTAGTGTCCAGCTTTTTCACTTTTTGAGGAAATGTGACACTGAGTTTGACTAGGTGTGTAACGGGTTTTGGACCACAGGGAATGTTTCCCAGAAAACATGGAATTCCTCCTCTCATAGCATGTTGGGCAAATTAGGATAGCCACAGTCTAAGCAAGGTTATCAATAAACAGATTAAATGTTCAAAGGTCATGCTATCCAAAGGTAATCAGAAAGACCTAAAAGTTCAGTACTTTTGCTAATACATGAATTTGGCTCTGCCAGGAAAATCTCTTCGATTACAATCACCCCAAGCATCCACCCATTATCAAACATAGCTTTCCTATTCTCTTATTGTAATTGAGTGCTCAGTAACAACCCTAAAGTGATTTTTAAAACTTGTTTTTATTGGCCAGGCACGGTGGCTCATGCCTGTAATCCCAGCACTTTGGGAGACCAAGGCAGGTGGATCACCTGAGGTCAGGAGTTCGAGACCAGCTTGGCCAACATGTCAAAACCTCATCTCTACTAAAAATACAAAAATTAGCTAGGCGTGGTGGTGCACGCCTGTAGTCCCAGCTACTCGGGAGGCTGAGGCAAGAGAATTGCTTGAACCTGGGAGGCAGAGGTTGCAGTCAGCTGAGATCATGCCACTGCACTCCAGCCTGGGCAACACAGCGAGACTCCATCTCAAAAAAAAAAAAAAAGTTTTTATTGTGAAAAATTGCTTAGTTTCAAGTGGTAGTAACTTAGTTCAAGTTGGCCCAGACCAAAAATAGGGTACAAATGATTGATTCATATAACTGGAAGGTCTAAGGATATAATAGCTTCAGACAAGGTTAGGTCCAGGTGTTAAATGACATCATTAAGACATTTCCATCTTTCCACATTACTTCCTCTGTGTTAGTTTCCTTCTCAACGAGTCTCTCTGCTTGTGGTGACAAAAAGACTATCATCACTCTGCCAGGCATGGTGGCTCACGCCTGTAATCCCAGCACTTTGGGAGGCCCAGGCGGGTGGATCACCTGAGGTCGGGAGTTAGAAACCAGCCTGGCCAGCATAGTGAAACCCTGTCTCTACTAAAAATACAAAAATTAGCCAGGTGTGGTGGTGCATGCCTGTAATCCCAGCTACTCGGAAGCTGAGGCAGGAGTATTGCTTGAACCTGGGAGGCAGAGGTTGCAGTGAGCCGAGATCGCACCATTGCTCTCCAGCCTGGGCGACAACAGCAAAAACTCCGTCTCAAAAAAAAAAAAAAAAGGCTGGGCATGGTGGCACACGCCTGTAATCCCAGCTACCTAAGGGGCTGAGGCAGGAGAATTGCTTGAACCCAGGAGGCGGAGGTTGCAGTGAGTCCAGATCACTGCCTCACTGCACTTCAGCCTGGGCCACAGAGTGAGACTGCACCTCAAATAAATAAATAAATAAATAGTCTATCACCAGTTACAAACTTACATCCTACTCACTTAGCAACCTCAAAGGGTTCACGTTCCCATTTGTGGAGCTGGAGCATGTGGTGAGAATACTTGAACCACACGAACTGAAATGGGTCCAGTGGGGAATGCCCAGTGGCATGCTGGTAAATGTTTAACAACCAGCTTTGGGGTTGGGGGTGAG
Source organism: Rhinopithecus roxellana (assembly GCF_007565055.1). NCBI lineage: Eukaryota > Metazoa > Chordata > Mammalia > Primates > Cercopithecidae > Rhinopithecus > Rhinopithecus roxellana. The sequence continues at coordinate 30,449,524 of NC_044554.1, read as the reverse complement.
GTCCTCATCTGTAACGTATGTTAATTTTCATGGTGTAAATGCTGTCACCATGGCAGATTTCACACCACCAATGTGGTCCCTGAGCACTGGATTGGGAAGAGGTGTGCAGGAGTAGCCATTGGACAACATTTCTACCATATAGCTAAATGTATGGCCTCAAGATTGTCCATAATAATAAAATGTAGCAAAATAATCAGGAAGTGATGACTTTTGAGTGTGTATTACCTTTGTTTTTAATATAATTTATTAAATCACAAGTTTATGAGCCAGGCACGATGGCTAACTAACGCCTGTAATCACAACACTTTGAGAGGCCTAGGCAGGACGATCACTTGAGGCCAGGAGTTGGAGACCAGCCAGGGCAACAAAACAAGACCCTGTCTCTATAAAAAAATTTAAAAACTAGCTGGGTGTGGTGGTGCCCAGCGGTGGTCCCAGCTACTCGGGAGGCTGAGGCAGGAGGATTGCTTGAGCCCAGGAAGCGGAAGCTGCAGCGAACTATGATTGCACCACCGCACTCCAGTCTGAGCAACAGAGTGAGAACTTGTCTCAAAAAAAGAAAGGAGAAGTTTTTAGAATTTAATGTTAAATAATGACTATGTATGGCCAAATTCCTGAAATCTTAACAATTGGCTTTTATGAGCTGGTGTGAGCAGATCTATCATACTACTGGCAAATGCTCCAAAAGGAGGTTTCTGTTGTTAGAAAAAGGGAAAATGAATGCTGAGCAGGCAAAGATAATGGATGTCTCTTATAAGTGAGAGGTATGATTTTCATGAAAGTTGAAAAGTAATACTATTGTAGTGTGAGGATATGCAAAAGAAAATTTTGTCTTGCCCAAAACGTATTTCAAGAGAAAAACTTTGAGAATTAGGGAGACACAAAGACCTTATGTGTGTTTACCCCTCACAGTATCAAGAGGGAGCAGCTCTTAAGTACTTCTGCAACCTCAGGCCTAAGGGTTGGTGGTTTGGTACAGGACAGCCCCAGCAACCATACCTGAGACCCTGAACAGTTCCAGAGATGGGGGTGAGCATGGAGGACAGCTGGAAAAAAGAGCTTCTCAGTATACTGCTCTCACAGCCTCCAAAAAAGTCAATATTAATCATTTAAATTAAATGCAGAAAGTTCTTGGTAAACTGATGGAAGTCTGGACTCTCATTTTTTAGAAATAACGGAAGTTGCCTTTCTATCCATATGACAAACATCCTCTATCAAACCTGTCTTCAATAACCCAGACTCCTTGATCTCTACCCCTCTGAATTTCTATAATTTTTATTTATTTATTTATTTTTAGACAAAGTCTGGCTCTGTCACCCAGGCTGGAGTGCAGTGTTGTGATCTTGGCGCACTGCAACCTCTGGCTCCTGGATTCAAGTGATTCTCCTGCCTCAGTCTCCCTAGTGGCTAGGATTACAGGAGCCCACCACCACACCTGGTTAATTTTTTGTATTTTTAGTGGAGATGGAGTTTCTCCATGTTAGCCAGGCTGGACTTGAACTCCTAACTTCGGGTGATCCACCCGCCTTGGCCTCCCAAAGTGCTGGGATTACAGGTGTGAGCCACTGCGCCTGGCCTTCAATTTCTGTAATACTTAATCATGACATGTGTTACCCTATGGTTATAGAGTCAGCCCTTTGTTATCTGTGGGTTTGGTACTGGCAGATTCAACTAACCTCAGATCAAAAATATTTGAAAAAAATAAATGGTAATAATAATAAAACAATTAAAAAAACAAATTTAAAAGCACAGTATAAAAACTATTTACATGACATTTACATTGTATTAGGTATTATAAGTAGTCTAGAAGTAATTTAAAGTATATGGGAGGATATGCATAGGTTATATGCAAATATCACAAAATTTTATATAAAGGACTTGAGCATCCATGGCTTTTCATATCCCTGGGGGTCTTGTAACCCATCCACTGCAGATACCAAGGGATTACTGTATACTCTTATTTTGTTATAAAAAGATTTGTGGGTGAAAGTTTTATCCTGTGAAGTGCATTATTGGCTCCTTGGTATTTATTTTTATCTCCAACAATACTGAACATAGTATTAAGCACGTAGAATGTATTCAATGAAAAAGTGTATTGACATGAAAGACTGGATGTAGGGTAACACATTACTACCTACTAACAGAACTTATTTTATGAAAAGACAATGGCGGGATAGTAAGCTACATTTAAATGATATTTCTAAATCCTTGAAAGTGCCTAAAAATGGTTTAATCATTTTGAAATCTTTTTTTTTTTTTTTTTTTTTTTTTTTTTTGAGACAGAGTCTCCTCTCTTGCACAGGCTGGAGTGCACCAATCTTGGCTCACTGCAACCTCCACCTCCCAGGTTCAAGCGATTCTCCTGCCTCAGCCTCATGAGTAGCTGGGATTACAGGTGCCCACCACCACACCAGCTAATTTTTGTATTTTTAGTAGAGACGGGGTTTCACCATGTTGGCCAGGCTGGTCTCAAACTCCTGACCTCAGGTGATCTGCCTGCCTCAGCCTCCCAAAGTGCTGGGATTACAAGTGTGAGCCACCATACTCGGCCTGAAATCTTATTGATAATGCAAATTTAATTTTAAAATGTTTTTTACAAAGACAGTATAATGGTAAGAAGTTAGACTCTGTCCAAATTAACTCAAATTTTATATTAATCAGGGCCAATATGTGAGATTTCACTATCATTAAGATTTTACAGTAACACCTGTCTTCATCAGTCCCTTAGTACCATTATCCACAGTAGGAAAGGTGACCAAACTTGACAAATTCACAGAATTATAAAAAGGACAACTTTAAATTACATGGCCTGACTCAGCCAATGCCTTATGTTTGCTGTTGGAAGACAGATCACCTGTTTCTTAGGACAGAACCTAAGGTCGAACCTTAATTCCAAGTGAATTTCCAAGTTGAATGTGGAAGTTGGCACTGAAACTGTTGGCAACCATTTCACTTACCTTTAGAGGCAAAGACATTTTCCTGGTAAGAAATTGGAGACAATTATCACTTAATCATCTTAATTGTTCATACCACACATTAGAAAAAGTCATAGAGTCTCAAATGCTATAATTATAGTGTCTTATTCAGCCTTTCTACTACAGCTGTTCCATAGACACCCCCCCCCCATCCCTCACTAAAATAGCTTCATAAAATTATGCTGTTCAGCTTTTGGTTCGAGTTTCCTAGTTTAAAGGAGATTTATACCATATATCCGAAGTCATCTCCTTTTGATTTTTATTTCTCAGTCTTGTTGGGCCAGCTGCCTTACACAGATGGAAATTTGGTGCCTTAAATAGGCTGCGTCTGTCATGGTACCTGCCGGCACCATTTCTTCCTGTTTCATGTTGAATTGCATACATTTTTGCCTCTGGGCCTCTCTAGCCACACTTTAAATTATACCTAAATTTAATTTTAATTCCAAACACAATCTTTCAGAGCAGCAAATAAAAACAAGGAGTTAGAAGTTTGCAAGTTTGTGATAAAACAATAACACAGAGGAACAGAAAAATGATGTAAATGTGGAATTTAAGAAAGACTGTGCCAAATTCACAAATGCTAAACCTCCCTCCCCCCAACTCGAGAGAGAAACAATATTTTTAAGCCATTGTCAAATTGCCCTGATATCCCAAGGACTTACAGAATGTGATTTAGCATAGCTAACTTTCCAAAACAATTGAACTACTATGCCTTTAAGAATCAAAACCTTAAAAACCTAATCACTCTCATTTGAATGCTTTCCAAGATGTAATGTATTAAGTTTTTTGTTTGTTTGTTTTGTTTGCTTGTTTTTTGTGAGACAGAGTCTCGCTCTGTCGCCCAGGCTGGAATGCAGTGGCACCATCTCGGCTCACTGCAACCTCCGCCTCCCAGGTTCAAGGGAGTCTCCTGCCTCAGTCTCCTGAGTAGCTGGGATTACAGGGACCTGCCACCACCCCTGGCTAGTTTTTATATTTTTAGTAGAGACAGGATTTCACCATGTTGGCCAGGCTGGTCTCAAACTCCTGATCTCAGGTGATCCACCCGTCTCAGCCTCCCAAAGTGCTGGGGTTACAAGCATGAGCCACCGCGCCTGGCCTGTATTCAGTTTATAAATATAATTTAATCCACTTCTTAATGACTTGCAGTCATCCTTATGAACACTGTTCCTTGAACTGCATTGTAACAGCACGGAGAGACAAAAATAATTCTTATGAATTTCCATTCAATACCACATGTGTTTGTTTGCCCTCTCTGTGCTAGACATGGTCCTGGGTTCTAAGAATAGAGATGAATGAAACCTGGGCCCTGCATCCGGGGTTTCCCATTCCCACTAAAGAACCTGAGCCCAGGAAATGTACTGTGAGAGGTGGCAGACAACTGGCCTTGGACCAGTAAATGAGAATCAGATCATGAGTGACTTTGGATTTCACCCTGATCAGGTTCAAAGGATCACCCTAAGGCAGTAGGAAGAATAAACAGGCGAGGGGCAAAACTGGAGACAATGGGATAAGTTTGGACAAGGCTATTCTAGTCCAGACGAGAAAGGCCGCCGACCTGAGCCAAAGCCGTAACCGATTTAAGGAGTAGAACTGACAGGATCTGTGTCCATCTCAATGGAATAAAAAAGAAGGAAGAATCTAGAGTGGTTTCTAAGACTCTTACTAGGTCAACTAGATAGATGACAGCATTAGCCAAAATGGGAAATTCAGAAAGAATGGGCACAGCAGGAAAGATACTGAGTTTGGTTTTTCATTGATTTATTCAACAAGTATTGACTGGCTACCTGCTATGAGCTGGTCATAATGGTTAGCAAAAAGAGAGAAGATCCCCAACCTCCTGGAGCTCACATGAGAGCATTGACTGAGTAATCGCGTAACTCTATGTATATACGTCCCCTGTGATGATCGCTAGAGAGAAGAACATGGTGCCATGAGGGTTTGTCATTGTGGGATTTCACCTCCTTGAGGGTCAAGGGAGCTTCCTGAGGAATTAGTGTCAGAGGATCGGTGTCAGATGGGAAAGATGAGCAGGAGTTAGCTAAGAGAAAGAGGGAAGAAAGATATTCACAAAGGAAACAATGTCCAAGGGCCCTGTAGTAGGAGTGTGGCATTTTCAAGGAACTCAAAGAAAACCAGTGTGGCTGGAGCAGGGAGGCCAGGAGATAACGCAGGAGAGATGGACAGATGCCAGACCACAGAAGGCCTTAGAAGCAGGCCCAAGGAGCAGCCCATCTGCACCAACTTGGTCGTCCTGTTGTTAAGACACCACACACATCCTACCAGTGAGTGAATAGCTGCTGCCCAGAGCTACCCCCAAGTGTTCCTCCTAGTACTCCACACACTAATCCAGCTGCCCAGTCCCCGTCTGGACTCCCCCAAGATCTGGCAAGCAGAAGAGTACTATCTGGCATGATATGGGGGCAGGAGCTGTTCAATGCTGCTCCAAGATGCTGGCAGTGTTCTGATGGATCAGTACCCGTGTGATATTCTTGTTCACTAATTTAACAAGAATAATGAGACATCCTTGAAGTAGGTGACATGATCAGATACATGTTTCAAAAATACAATTTCAGAGGCCTGGCATGGTGGCTCATGCCTATAATCCCAGCACTTTGGGAGGCCAAGGCAGGTGGATCACCTGAGGTCAGGAGTTTGAGACCAGCCTGGCCAAAATGGTGAAACCCTATCTCTACTGAAAATACAAAAAAAAACCTAGCTGGGCATGTTGGTGTGTGCCTATAATCCCAGCTACTCAGGAGGCTGAGGCAGGAGAATGCTTGAATCTGGGAGGTGGCTGTGTCAGTGAGCCCAGATCATGCCACTGCACTCCAGCCTGGGCGACAGAGCAAAACTCCATCTAAAAGAAAAAAAGAAAAAGAAAAAAGAAAATGCCACTTCAATTTACAGGTGAAAGACAGATGAGGGGCCAAAATGAAGGCAGATGGACCAGTCAGTGGACTATTGTTCATCTTGATTTCTATTAGGGTGGTGATCATGGTAGACATGGAGAGAAACAAACAGATCCAAGAGATAATTAGGGAGAAGAAATCTCAAATTGTTTTTTTGTTTTAGAGATGGGGTCTCACTATGCTGGCCAGGCTGGTGTCAAACTCCTGGCCGCCAGTGATCCTCCAACCTTAGTCTCTTGAGTAGCTGGGAATTACAGACACAAGCTACTGCACCTGGCCCCCAGTAGACTTTCTTAGAGAAAGTGGCAAGGTGATTCTAAAACTTGTAAAGACAGACAGAAGGTCTAGAATAGCCAAAGTTATTTTTAAAAAGAAAAAGCACATTGAAGGGCTTACACTAACTGATTGCAAAGACCAGTGGCTGCCAGGGGCCAGCAGGCAGGGAAGATGAATTGGAGCGGCACGGAGGACTTTTAGGGCAGTGGAGCTACTCTGCATGATACTCTAATGGTGCCTATGTGTTGTTATATATTTGTCCAAACCCATAGAATGTATAGCATCAAGAGTGAACCCTAATGTAAACTATGGACTTGGGGTGATAATGATGTGTCGATATTGTAACAAACATGTTGATAATAGGGAAGGCTATGCCTGTATTGGGGGGCAGGGAGTATATGGAAACTGTACTTTCTGCTCAATTTTTCTGTGAACCTAAAACCTTTCTTAAAATTGTCTATTAAAAATAACAATGATAGAGTCTCTTTGTAGAGAAAAAAAAAAAAACAGTTCAGGTCATGTAAGACTATCCAAAATAAACGGAAATTCTTCTGCCCTCTCCTGCCCCAGCCTGGTCTCCAGAGAGAAGCAGTGTTTGCGGTGGAGCAGCCTCCTTTCCCAAGCCTGTTACTGCAGAAACCAGTCCGGCCGCCGCGTACAGAGCTTTGTTTCTTGTAAAAATGCTCTCATACCATGTGCACTGCTCTGCAGCTTGCTTTTTTTTCTCCACTTCGGACTGCCTACCTCCTCTTGCTCAGTCTTCTGAATCTCTGTCCAGGGTTTACACGCCCAGAGGTGGGTTCCGAGGCCCCTGCCCAGGCTCACATTCCAGCCCTGTGGTGTTGGGGGCTGAACCTGCTCTGTCCTTCATCTCCAGGAACAGAGCAGATGCAACAGTCAGTGGTAGGGGGTGAGGGCCAGATTTCAGTTTTCTCTTCTACAAATAATGGTGATGTGTGTGCATTTTTGTAAGAGTATTTTTGTAAATTCATTAAAACAGGGAAAAAAATGATAAATCGGACTCCAATTTTTTTCTCTTCAATTGCCATTTTTAAGAAAATGAACTACAAACTGTACACTCAGGAAATATTTGCAAAACATACAGTATCTGATACTTGTATCCAGAATATATAAGATCTTTTATAGCTCAATGGCAAAAAGACAAACCAATTTTTTAAAATAGGCAAGATATCTGAACAGACACTTCTCCTCAGAAGATATACAAATGGCAAATAAGCAGATGAATAGATGCTCAATGCCATTTGTCATTAGAGAAATGCTATCCAAAACCATAACGAGATACCACGGCACAACTATCAGGATGATAACATTTAAAAGACTGACCACAAGTGTTGGTAAGGATACAGAACAGCTGGACTCTCACACATTGTCCATGGGAATGTAGAATGGTACAACTGCTTTGGAAAACAGTTTGGCAGTTTCACATACTCTTATCATAAGACCCAGCAATTCCACTCACAAGATACACTCAAGAGAAGTGAAAACATGTCCACACAAAGACTTGTGGTTAGCTTTATTCATCATGGCCGCAGACTGAAAACAACCCAAATGTCCAACTGGTGAACAGATAAGCAAACTGTGGTACATCTCCACAATAGAATACCACTCAGCAATAAAAAAGAACGAACTGACAGGTGGAACAACATGAATTTCAAAAGCATTATGTCAAGTAAAAGAAGCCAGCCACGAAAGACACATACTATGCCATTCTGTTTATTTGAAATTCTACCAAAAAAAGAAAAAGTCAGTAGTTGCCAGAAGCAGCTGGGACGGGGGAGAAGAATGACTGGAAAGGGGCACAAGGGAACTTTTTGGAGTGATGGAAAGATGGAAAGATTATATATATACATATACAATTTTTTTTTTTTGAGATGGAGTCTTGCTCTGTCACCCAGGCTGGAGTGCAGTGGCACGTTCTCGACTCACTGCAACCTCCACCTCCTGGGTTCAAGCGATTCTCCTGCCTCAGCCTCCTGAGTAGCTGTGATTACAGATGCATGCCACCATGCCTGACTAATTTTTGTGTTTTTAGTAGAGACAGGGTTTTACCATGTTGGCCAGGCTGGTCTCGAACTCCTGACCTCAAGTGATCCACCCACCTTGGCCTCCCAAAGCGCTGGGATTACAGGCGTGAGCCACCGCCCCGGTCCAGATTCTACATCTTGACTGTGGTAGTGGCTATGTAACTGTGTACATTTGTCAAAATTCACTCAACTTTACACTTAAAATTGTTAAATTTTATTGCACCTACATTATACTCCAAGAAAGCTGTCTTTTTTAGGTAAACAATACTTAAAGGTAAAATTTATGGGTTGATAAATTCCTATGAAGTGATCTTACAGACAGGAGGGAACAAGAGTTGTTAGGCGACTGACCGAATGGCAAAACCAGTGGTTCAAATCATGAATTCTGAAGAACAGGATTTGTAGGGTGAAATCACGAGTCTCCTCTGTGTCTGCTGAGTTTAGGAGCCTCTGAGATCCCTAAGAAGAACAATCAAGGCAATTGCTTGGCGCAGTGGCCTAGAGCAAGCCTGTCCGGTCCGCAGCCCACAGGCCGCACGTGGCCCAGGACGGCTTTGAACGTGGCCTACCACAAATTTGTAAACTTTTCTTAAAACATTATGAGATATTATTTCTTTCTCTCTTTTTTTTTTTAGCTCATCAGCTATTGTTATTGTTAGTGTATTTTATGTGTGACTCAAGACAATTCTTCTTCCACTGTGGCCCAGGGAAGCCAAAAGATGGGATACCCTTGGTCCAGAGCTTTGAAAAAGTCCTTAGGTTAATGATATAAGTTTGTGAGTCATCCACATGTAATCGAAAGAACATAGGGTGAGAAAAGCGAAAGCCAAGACCAGGCCTTCTGAGAAACACCAACATTTAAAAGCCAGGGAAAGAAAGATGAGGCTACAAAGGAATCAAAGTGGCTGGCTGGCTCTTTTATCAGGATGGCAAGGCAAGACAGCTTGAAACCCTTGGGGAACAGCTGGGGGGAGATTCCAAGAAGACATTTAGAGATGTGAGTAAAGAACCTGGAAGAGAGGCCAGTGGAAAAAAAGTAGATTCAAGACTCATTCACACATAGGTAGTGAGGTAAAGCCATGCTGGGAGCCCCTCAACAAGAGGGCAAACAGAAGAGACAATCCTGGAAAACACTAAGCTGTTTTTGTTGTTGTTGTTGTTTTGAGACGGAGTTTCGCTCTTGTTGACCAGGCTGGAGTGCAACAGCACGATCTCAGCTCACTGCCACCTCTGTCGCCCGGGTTCAAGCAATTCTCCCGCCTCAGCCTCCTGAGTAGCTGGGATTACAGATATGTGCCACCATGCCTGGCTAATTTTGTATTTTTAGTAGAGACAGGGTTTCACCATGTTGGCTAGGCTGGTCTCGAACTGACCTCAGGTGACCTGCCTGCCTCAGCCTCCCAAAGTGCTCAGATTACAGGGTGGGCCACCATGCCCAGCTGAAAACACTAAGTATTAAGGAGCAGTTGGAGGATATAGAGATTTGGGAAAGAATGGTGTTACCAAGATGAAGGGAAGAAAGAATTTAAAGGAGGCAAAGCGAAACTGAAAGGCTTCAGAAAGATCAGCTAGTGTTTGAACTGAGAAGTCTCCTCCGGGTAATTAAAATATTATGTTTATATGTTATGGTGTGTTATGTATGCTACGTTATATATGTTATGTTATTGCTATAATTTGGCTCTGTGTCCCCATCCAAATCTCATCTCAAATTGTAATATCCATGTGTGTAGAAGGGACCTGGTAGGAGGTGATAGGATCACAGGTGTGGTTTCCCCCATGCTATTTATGCCGTTCTCGTGATAGTGAGGGAGTTCTCATGAGATCTAATGGTTTTATAAGGGGCTTCCCCCTTTGCTTGCTCTCTCTCTCTCCTGCCACCTTGTGAAGAAGGTACTTGCTTCACCTTCAGACATTGATTATAAGTTTCCTGAGGCCTCCCCAGCCATGAGGAACTGTGAGTCAGATAAACCTCTTTGTAAATTACCCAGCCTCCGGTTTTTCTTTATAGCAGTGTGAAAATGGACTAATAAAAATGTTATGTTATGTCATGTCATGTCATGTCATGTCACGTCATGTCATTATTCGGGGGGACATTAGCAAGACCAGTTTTAGTGAAGTGATGGGGTAGAAACTGAACTGAGGGGGGTTGAGGAGTACATGGGAGACAGTGGCTCTGAAGCAGACAATAGCTAGGGAGAACACAGGGCCAAGGTAGGTTCTTCTATTTGTCTTTTTGGGGTTTTGACTTTTTGTTTATTTATTTATTTATAATAATTATTATTTTTTGAGACAGCATCTCATTCCATCGCCCACAATGGAGTGCAGTGGCACGATCTTGGCTCACTTCAAACTCTCCCTCCTGGGTTCAAGCAATTCTCCTACCTCAGCCTCCCAAGTAGCTGGTGTTACAGGAATGCACCACCACACCCAGTTAACTTTTGTATTTTTAGTAGAGATGGAGTTTCACCATGTTGGCCAGGTTGGTCTCGAACTCCTGACCTCAAATGATCCACCTACTTTGGCCACCCAAAGTGCTGGGGATTAGAGGCATGAGTCACCGTGCCTGGCAGACTTTTTGATTATTTGTTTTTAAGATGGGATACATTTACATACATTTACGGAAAGGCAGAAACAACAGATAGCAAAAGGTTGATTATAGAAAATAGAGATGGGGATGTGGGTGGAATGGGAGCTGCAGGAAGATGAAAGGGAATGAGAGCTGGAGCCCAGATGGAGGAATTATCAGTGGACAGGAGACAGACATGTCTGAGGCAAGACTGGAAGCTTCAGTTTTCCCAAGGAAGTAGAAGGTCATCTACTGAGAGAAAAGTGGCAGGAGAGGAAGGCTGCTTTGAGAAGAGTAGCAGCGTTTGGACAGGCCGCCCTGGAGAGGAGAAACTACAGTAGTCCAAAGACACAGGGAGGGCAGGTGCCCACGATGCTCTGCCAAGTCCCCCAGATCCTTCACCATCTCAGTGTTCACGGCCCACAGCCACCACCTGCACCTACAAGCCCTGGGCCTGACCCCAGGCTATAAGAGCCCATTTGCCTGGAAAGCTGGAAGTGTGGAGGTATTTAAGAATCCCAAGGGGCAGAGGCAGACTGGAAAGGTGGTGATACGCTGAGAAACAAGTGAGAGTCAGAGTTTTGGTGATTCTTAATGGGATGGTGATTAAGAGTGTGAGCTCTGGAGTCAAACTGCTCGGGTCCAAATCCTAGCTCCAACACTGACCCTGGCAAAGTAGATTACCTTCATCGGATCTTTGGCAAGATATTTAACCTCTCTGAGCCTTGATTTTCTCACTTGAAAACACTGGCAAATTAGATGACCATCACTGAATCTTGGGCAAGATATTTAGCCTCTCTGAGCCTTGATTTTCTCACCTGAAAAATGGGGATAATTTTTTATTGTGGTAAAATATGTAACATAAAATTTACCATTTCAGTTATTTTTAGATATACAGTTCAGTGGCATTAAGCACATTCACACTGTTGTTCAACCATCACCACCATCCATGTCCAGAACTGCTGCATCTTCCCACACTGAAACTCCGTACTCATTAAATACTAACTCCCAATTCTCCCCGTTTCCCCAACCCCTGGCAACCACCATTCTATTCCTTTTTTTGTTTTGTTTTTAGATAAGAGTCTCACTCTGTTGCCCAGGCTGGAGTGCAGTGGTACCATCTCAACTCATTGCAATCTCTGCCTCCCAGTTTCAAGCGATCCTCCCACCTCAGCCTTCTGAGTAGCTGGGATTACAGGCGCACAGCACCACACCTGGCTAATTTTTTTATTTTTAGTAGAGGCGGGGTTTCACCATGTTGGCCAGGCTGATCTTGAACTCCTGACCTCAAGTGATCTGCCTGCCTCAGTCTCCCAAAATGCTGGGATTAGAGGTATGAGCCACGGCGCCTGACCCTCTATTTTCTGTGTCTATGAATTTGACTATTCTAGATACCTTGTATAAGTGAAATCATACTGTATTTGTCCTTTTGTATTTGGCTTATTTCATTTAACATAATATCCTAAACCTAAAGACTCATCTATGTTGTAGCACGCATCAGAATTTCCTTCCTTTGTAAGGCTGACTCATGTTCCATTGTATAGATAGGCTGCATTTTGTTCACCCATTCAGCTGTTGACAGACACTTGGATTGCTTTTTCTGTTGGCTGTTGTAAATTATGCTGCTTCTTGGAGGCACAAATATCTGTTCAGATCCCAGCTTTCAGTTCTTTTGAGTAGGTACCCAGAAGAGAAACTGCTAGATCATATGGTCATTCTATGCCTAACCTTTTTGAGGAGGGAATAATTTTTCAAACGATTACAAACATATTACATATTAGAGTCATTGCTAGTGGTGATGGGGTGTTGTAGGAATGAGGAATGGGATGGCTGGAAAGACAGGAAAGTTGTGATGAGAGGATGGAATCTTGCCTTTTGAACTTTCAGAGGAGGAAGACTTTTAGACAATGATGAAGAAAGGTTCAGAGTATGATCATAAGCATGGAGGTAAAGTCACTGGAGCTGAGGCTGAGAGAAGCTCAGGACACTGCACGAGATGAGTCATCTTCATACACTCTGCAGTCCCCTAGGAAAATAGCAGGATGAAGAGAAATGTTGAGTTTTGGAAAGAAGCAAAAAATAATAGACGCAGTTAATAAATGTCAGTGGTAAGTGAGGAAGGTAGCATAATTCTTAAATGAAGAAGACATGAATGAGGGGCAAAGATGAATGCCTTGGAAATAACAACCCAAAATTAGGATGATACAGAAATCCTTCCTGTCCTGTGGCCAGCACAGCACAGGAGTTTGAAAACTCAGCTCTCAGAGAACTGTAGTGGAAGCAGTGTTCTTAGGGAAGACTTGAGTTTCAGTTAAAACAAGGAAGTATGAAGGGCCCTCTCCCAAGAAGATGATCATGTGGGAAAAGAGGAAATCAGAAGGCCCCTCAGATAGAGTAAAGAGGGGTTGGTGGCATGGTGCTTGCTCTGCAAATGGAAGACAGCAGAGAGCCAGTTGGCTCTGCATTTTGAACTGTGAGCAATGGTAGGCATGGTAGCAGAAAAGTGGCCACTCAGAGATGTCCATGGCTGATCCCTGGACCTGGGAATATGTCACCTTACATGGCAAAAAGGACTTTGCAAATGTGATTAAGCTAAGGATCTTCACTCTTCAGGAGATTATTCCAGATTGCCTGGGTGGGCCCAAGTAATCATAAAGGTCCTTCTAAGTGGGAGGCAGGAGGGTGAGAGTAAAAGAAGATGTGATGCCGGAAGCAGAGGTCAGAGTGATGTAGGGCAGTGAGCCAAGGAGTGTGGGCAGCCTCTAGAAGCTAGAAAAGACAAGGAAATGGATTCTCCCATGAAGCTCCCAGAAAGATCATAGCCCTGCAGAGAGTACGGACTTCTGACCTCCAGAACAATAAAATAATACAGTTGTGTTGTCTAAAGTCACTGCATACCTGGTAATTTGTTACAGTAGCAGTAGGAAACTAATACAGTGGGGGAAAGGATGAGAGCCTTTCTTGGATTGGCTGGCCTCAAGTGCTCCCTCCAGCCCTGATGCAGTTCCATGTGGTATTAGAAGTCTGATGAATTTTACAGTCCTGCCAGATATTTGAGTAGCATATTAATGGAAAGGTGCTTTACCCTGGGTGACCTTCTCCTGGTGGACACAGAAAAGATATTTGTTACTTCCAAGACTGTATTAGTTATCTATTGCTATGTAACAAATTACCCCAAAACTTGGTGGCTTAAAGCAGTAAACATTTATAATCTCATGTTTTCTGTGGGTTGGGAATTTGGACATGGCTGAGCTGAGTGATTTTGGCTCAGAGTCTCTCTTACAGTTTTGGGCAGGAGGTCAGCAGGGGCCATAGCCATCTGAAGGCTTGACTGGGGCTGAAGAATCCATTTCTAATATGGCACACTTGATGCAGGATTTTTTGCTCCTTAATTCAGCTAAAATCCAGGTTCTTGTCTCACAACCACGAAAAATTAGGCATGTGGAACATCGAAGGTTAAGGAGGGCAGATTTATTAGGTGAAAAGAAAGCTCTCAGCAAAGAAACGGGATCCTGCCAACAGGCTGCCACATTACAGACTGAATACCAGGCCACCACGCACGAGCTGGAGAGGCCAGGCTCCTCCCTCTGCATAAACCATGAATTCCTGGTGGCTCCACCCCATTACCCCAGTGCAAGTGGGCCTCCAGTCTGCTGTGGGAATGCCCTGGCAAGATCCTGTGCAGGTTCCCTTATCTGCCTCCTGAATCTATCACCCTCACATGACTGTAGGCCTTGGTTTCTCACCACATGGGGACCTCCTCACAACATGGCAGCTAACTTCCCTCGGAGAAAAAAAATCCAAGGAAGAGTGAGCAAAGAAGAAACCATACTGCCTTTTGGCAGTAAGTTCTCCCAAGTGTCCAAGACTCACATCCCTGTTTCCATTTTACTCTGCTTATTTGAAGCAAGTCACTAAGTCTAGTGTACTTTCAAGGTAAGAGGAATTTGTTTCCACCTCTTAAATGGAGGAATATAAAAATACTGTGCAGCCTCGGCAACATGGCAAAAACCCATCTGTACCAAAAAAAAAAATACAAAATATTAGCTGGGCATGGTGCCATGTGCTTATGGTCCCGTCTACTTGGGAGGGGAGGATTGCTTCTTGAGCCCAGGAGGCAGAGGTTGCAGTGAGCCAAGATCACACCATCGCACTCCAGCCTGGGCATCAGAGTGAGACCCTGTCTTAAAAAAGAAAAATACTGTGTATGTGTATTAAAGCCATCATAAAGAACATTAATTCCAAGGACTACCATAATTCAAAGATTGAGGTCTCCATTGGGTAGATGGAAGTGATATGCAGCAGATACAATATTATACAAGTTTGCATCTACAAATCATGTTTTTAAACGATAACACCTGATTTTGGCAGGGCCCACATCATTGCTGACATTAAAACTAGACAAATAAGCAAAACTCTTAGCATTCTTAGTTTTCTTGTCAATACAAATCATGATTTTTAAAAATTGATAGGTTTAGAAAATTCATCTCTTGGCTGGTCACAGTGGCTCACGCCTGTAATCCTAGCACTTTGGGAGACTGAGGCAGGCAGATCACCTGAGGTCAGGAGTTTGAGACTAGCCTGGCCAACATGGTGAAACCCCATCCCTACTAAAAATACAAAATTAGCCGAGCGTGGTGGCACATGCCTGTAATGCCAGCTACTTGGGAGGCTGAGGCAGGAGAGTCGCTTGAACCCGGGAGGTGGAGGTTGCAGTGAGCCAAGATTGTGCCATTGTACTCCAAGGTACGTTGTACTCCTTCGTACTGGGCGAAAAGAGCAAAACTCTATCTCAAAAAAAAAAAAAAAAAAAAAAAAAACTCTCAACAAAGTACTATTTTCAAGTAATCCTGTTGAAAATACTTTTAATATACCTTATGTAATGATTATTAAAATCATCCTAAAATATTGAATATCAGATGGTATTTGCAATTTGGAGGGTTTCTTTTTACATTGTTCACTAGCACTTGAACATCCTGCCTATTAAATTTGTGTAAAATATAAATACTGGGAACTTTTTTTTTTTTTTTTTTGAGACGGAGTCTCGCTCTGCCGCCCAGGGCTGGAGTGCTGTGGCCAGATCTCAGCTCACTGCAAGCTCCGCCTCCCGGGTTCACGTCATTCTCCTGCCTCAGCCTCCCGAGTAGACGGGACTACAGGCGCCCGCCACCTCGCCCGGCTAATTTTTTTGTATTTTTTTAGTAGAGACGGGGTTTCACCGTGTTAGCCAGGATGGTCTCGATCTGCTGACCTCGTGATCCGCCTGTCTCGGCCTCCCAAAGTGCTGGGATTACAGGCTTGAGCCACCACGCCCGGCCAATACTGGGAACTTTAAAGTTGGGCTAAAGTTGCCTCAGAAACTCAGAAATTCTTGAGAAACCTTTTCTGTAACTTTCTTTGTTTTCATTCTTCTTTGACATTAATATGAATCATCAGTTTCAAAAACTTGCTTGCTGAGATCTGATTTGACATCGTGCTTTTATTACAATAATTATTCTGTACTCAAATGTTTTGGCTAAAAACACTTGACTTAACCCTGTTCTTTCTCACACCTATATCCTTAACTATTCCATCTTTCTAAACAGCTAGAAATCTTAATTAAATCATGTGAACACCGTTTTCTTCTATAATAATTCCATTATATTTAACCTCCCTTTGCTTGTTTTTAAAATAAAGTAGAGAGTTATTATTTTACTGCTCTTGGGACTATACATGTTAAGGTCTTCTTATGTGCCTGGGTCCAGTGTTGTGCCAAGGGGAGGGCCTCTGTCGTTTGATTTCAGAAGAAATTCCCCACTGTTCTGAATATTTGAAAGGTAAGCAGGAGGAGTCATGGTCTTGCATTCCATAATTTGTCTTAAGGTTAAATAAAAGTAATTACTCTTTTTTGGAACATAATACTGGTCCAAAACATTTGCTATGCATTATCTCATTTTGATCAGCACATCAAAACTGTCAGGTAGGATAATGACAATCATTCTCCTTTGAGGGCTCAATGGATAGTGACTTGACTAAGATGGCCTCGACAGTGTTGAAAATATCACTCAACAGTAGGGGACAGAAAAAACCCCTGGGTTTTTTATTCCAAAGTCCTAGATCTTTCCACTGTAACAGGATCATGTAATTCATACCAATATGTCAATCACAGTTCTCAGAGATGTGCTTGGGGCATTGCTGCATAGGTGACGAAAGGAGACCGAATATCCCAGGGACCCTAACAGATAACTGTGGGGGCTAACCAAGCCTAGCATTCTGGGTCCACTCAGGAGACAGAAGCAACACAATGGAGAAGAAGTGGAGCAAAATGGCCAAATAGAAACCTCTACTGATCATCCTCCCCACAGGAACACCAAATCAAACAACTATCTACACAAGAAAAGCACCTTCATAAGAACCAAAAACCAGGTGAGGGATCACAGTACCTGGTTTGAACTTCACAGCCCTGAAAAAGGCACTGAAGAGGGTAGGAAAGAGAGCCTTGAATTGCTGACATCACTCCTTCCCCACCCCCTGGCAGTGGCCACAGGGCATGGAGACACAATTCTGTGTTTGGGGGAGGGAGAGCACAGTGATTGTGGTACTTTGCATTGGAACTCGGTACAGCAGAAAGCAATACAGGGCTGAACTCAGCTGGTGCTCGCAGAGGGAGCAGTTAAGCTAGCCCTAGCCAGAAGGGAATTGCACATCCCAGCAGCTGGAACCTGAGTTCTGGCAAGTCCCACCACTGTAGGCAAAAGTGCTCTGGGGTTCTACATAAACTTGAAAGGCAGTCTAGGCCATAAGAACTGCAATTTCTGGACAAGTCACCATGCTGTGCTGGGCTTGGAGCCAGTAGACTTGGGGGGCATGCAACCTAGTAAGACGCCAGTTGGCACAAGCCAAGGGAGTGCTTGGCATTGCCCCTCCTGCAACCCCAGGCAGCGCAACTCACAGCTCCGAGAGGGACTCCTTCCTTCTGCTTGAGGAGGGGAAAGAGTAAAGAAGACTTTGTCTTGCAACTTGGAGACCAACTCGGCAGGATAGGGCACTGGGCAGAGTCCTGAGGACCCCATTCCAGGTCCTAACTCCTGGATGACATTTCTAGACACACCCTGTACTACAAGGGAACTCACTGCCTTGAAGAATCACCTCAGAAGAGCAAATCTAACAGTTACTGGCCTTAAAAAGGAAGTAGAGAGATAGATAGGGGTTTATTCAAAGGCATAATATCAAAGAACTTCCCAAACTTAGAATCCTGCTCAGTCTTGGCAGGATTCATCAATTGCTAACCAAAGAGCTCTTGGGCCTCAAATAATCAGCAGTGAGGGTGAAATTCAGAGATATGCTGGCTTCAGGTGTGATCCAGCATACACCCAGCTTTGCTGGCTATGGGGACTCCTCATGCCTGAGAAAGGAGAGGGAAGACTAAAGGGGACTTTATCTTGCAGTTTAAGTACCAGCTCAGCCACAATGGGGTAGAGCACCAAGTGAGCTCTTGGGATCCCTGATTCCAGGCCTTAAATTTTAGATGGTATTTGAGGAAGACCACTGCCCTGAAGGGAGAGTCCCATGCCTGAGAGCAGTCCCCAAAGGCTGACTGAAGAGTCCTTGGACATTGAATGAAAATTGATAGTAGCCAGGCAGTACTCACCACAGGCCTCAGACAGGGGTGGCCATAAGGAGAGACTCCTCTGCTTGTGTAAAGAGGAGGGAAGAGTAGGAAGAACTTTGTCTTATTCTTTGGTGCCAGCTCAGCCACAGAATAGAACACCAAGTAGATTCCTGTTTCTGATGCCAGGCCCTGGCTCTAAGATGGCATCTCTGGACTCACCCAGGACTGAGAGGAACTTGCCACCTTGAAGGGAAGGATACAAGCCTGGCTGGCTTCACCACCTACTGATTGTAGAGCCGTACAGCCTTGGGCAAGCATAGTTGGTAGCCAGGCAGTGGATACTGCAGACCTTGAGAGAGACCCAGTCTGAACCAGCATAGTTCTAGGTTTTGAACACTGCAGCCATATCTGCATTAGGCTGGCCACAGGGGCACTGTGTCACCCCTCTGCCACCTCCAGCAGCTCAGCACAGAGTGAGGGACTCTATTTGTTTGGGATAAAGTAAGGGAAGAGAACAAGAGTCTCTGCCTGGTAATCCAGAGAATTTTTCCTGATCTTACCCAAGACCACCAAGGTGGTAGGTACCTCTACAAGGCTGCAAAAGCCTCAGCATTACTGGGCTTGGAGTGCCCCCTAATGCAGACATGGCTGCAGCGACCAAAAATGTAGATCACAATACCCAAGTCCCTTCAAATGTCTGGAAGGTCTTCTTGAGAAGGACAGGTACAAACAAGCCAAGACTGCAAAGACTACAATAAATACCTAACTTTTAAATGCCCAGACACCGATGAACATCCACAAGAATTAAGACCATCCAGGAAAACATGACCTCACCAAATGAATTAAATAAGCCACCAATGACCAATCATGGAGAGACATATATGTGACCTTTCAGACAGAGAATTCAAAATAGCTGTTTTGAGGACACTCAATGAGATTCAAGATAACACAAAGAAGAAATTCAGAATCCTATCTGATAAATTTAACAAAGAGGTTGAAATAATTCAAAAGAATCAAGCAGAAATTCTAGACTTGAAAAATGCAATTGACATACAAGGAATGCATCAGAGTCTCCTAGCAGCAGAATTGATCAAGCAGAAGACAGAGGTAGTGAGCTTGAAGACAGGCTATTTGAAAATACACAGTCTAGGGCCAGGCGGGGCGGCTCACACCTGCAATCCCAGCACTTTGGCAGGCTAAGGCAGGTGGATCACCTGATGTCAGGTGTTCAAGACCAGCCTGACCGACATGGTGAAACCCTGTCTCTACTAAAAATACGAAAAAATGAGCTGGGCGTGGTGGCACATGCCTGTAATCCCAGCTACTTGGGAGGCTGGGGCAGGAGAATCACTTGAACCTGGGAGGCAGAGGTTGCAGTGAGCCAAGATTGATCATGCCATTGCACTCCAGCCTGGGGGACAAGAGCGAAAATCTGTCTCCAAAAGAAAAAAAAGACAGAAAAAAGAAAAGAAACTACACCATCAAATAAGTCAAAAGAAAAAAGAATGAAGCATGCCTAGAAGATATAGAAAATCACCTCAAAAGAGCAAACCTACGAGTTATTGGCCTTAAAAAGTTTATTCAAAGGGATAATATCAGAGAACTTCTCAAACCTAGAGAAAGATATCAATATTTAAGTATAAGAAGATTATAGAACATCAAGAAGATTTAACCCAAATAAGACTACCTCAAGGCCTTTAATAATTAAACTCCCAAAGGTCAAGGATAAAGAAAGGAACCTGAGGCCAGGTGTGGTGGCTCATGCCTGTAATCCCAGCACTTCGGGAGGCCGACGTGGGTGGATCACCTGAGGTCAGGAGTTTGAGACCAGCCTGGTCAACATAGCGAAATCCCGTCTCTACTAAAAATACAAAAAATTAGCCGGACATGGTGTCAGGTGCCTGTAATTCTAGCTCCTTGGGAGGCTGAAGCAGGAGAATTGCTTGAACCCAGGAGGCAGAGGTTGCAGTGAGCCGAGATCATGCCATTGCACTCCGGTCTGAGCAACAAGAGTGAAACACCATTTCCAAAAAAAAAGGAAGGAAGGAAGGAAGGAGAAGAAAAAGAAAGAAAAGAAAAGAAAAGAGAAAGAAAGAAGAAAGAAAGAAGAAAGAAAGAAAGAAAGAAAGAAAGAAAGAAGAAAGAAAGAAAGAAAGCCAGCCAGCCAGCCAGCCAGCCAGCCTAAAAGCAGCAAGAGAAAAGAAACAAGTAACAACAAATAACATACATGTGGCCAGAAGCATACTTCTCAGTGGAACATTACAGGCCAGGAGAGAGTGGCTTGACTTACAGTGCTGAAAAATAAAACTTTCATCCTAGAAGAGTATATTGAGTGAAAATACCCTTCAAACATGAAGGAGAAGTAAAGACCTTCCCAGAGAAACAAAAGCTGAGAAATTTCACCAGACCTGTCCTACAAGAAATGCTGAAGGAAGTTTTTTGGTTTTTTTGTTTGTTTGTTATTGTGGGATATTTTTGTTTGTTTGGTTGGTGCTTTTTGTTTGTTTGTTTGGTTGGTTTTTTGGGTTTTTTTGGGATTTTTTTTTGAGACTGAGTCTCATTCTGTCACCCAGGCTGGAGTGCAGTGGCATGATCAACCTCTGTCCCCCAGGTTCAAGCAATTCTCCTGCCTTAGCCTCCCGAGTAGTTGGGATTACAGGTGCCTGTCACCATGCCTGAGTAATTTTTGTAGTAGAGACAGGCTTTCACCACGTTGGCCAGGCTGGTTTCAAACTCCTGACCTTAGATGATCTGCCCATCTTGGTCTCCCAAAGTGCTGGGATTAAAGGCATGAGTCACCACACCTAGCCAAGAAATGCTGAAGGAAGTTTTTCAATCTGAAAGAAAAGGACATTAATGAGCAATGAGAAATCATATGAAGGTACAAAACTCACTGGTAATAGTAAATACACAGAAGAACAGAGAATATTATAACACTGTAACTGCAGTGTGTAAACTACTCACATCTTGAATAGAAAGACTAAAAGATGAACTGATCAAAAATAATAATTAAGTCATCTTTCCAAGGCATAGACAGTACAACAAGATATAAATAGAAACAACAAAAAGTTAAAAAGCAGGAGAACAAAGTTAGAGTTTTTATTAGTTTTCTCTTTGCTTGTTTTTTTTGTTCATGCAAATCAGTGTTAAGCTGTCATCAGTTTAAAATAAGAAGTTATAAGATGTTATTTGCAAGCTTCATGGTAAGGTAACCTCAAATCAAAAACATACAACCAACACACAAATACTAAAAACCAAAAAATTAATATATACCACCAGAGAAAATCACCTTCACTAATAGGAAACAGGAAGGAAGGAAAGAGGAAGAGAAGACCAGAAAACAAACAACAAAATGGCAGAAGTATATTCTTACTTATCAATAAAATTGAATGTGAATGAACTAAACTGTCTAATCTAAAGACATAGAATGGCTGAATGGATAAAAAACAAAATCTAACAATCTGTTGCCTACAAGAAACACACTTCACCTATGAAGACACATAGACTGAAATAAAGAGATGGAAAAAGATATTCCATGCAAATGGAAACCAAAAAAGACCAAGAGTAGCTATACTTATATCAGACAAAATAGATTTCAAGACAAAAATTATAAGAAGAGACAAAGAAGGTCACTATATAATGATAAAGGGGTCAAATCAGCAAGAAGATGTAATAATTATAAATATATATGCACCCAACACTCAAACATGCTGATATATAAACAAATATTATTAAAGCTAAGGAGACAGACTTCAATACAATAATAGCTGGAGACTTTCAGAGAGAAAAACAACAAAGAAACATCAGACTTAATCTATGGTACAGACAAAATGAGCCTAACAGATATTTAAAGAACACTTCATCCAACAGCTGCAGAACACACATTCTCCTCAGCACATAGATCATTCTCAAGGATAGACCATATGTGAGGCCACAAAACAAGTCTTTAAAAATTCAAAAAGATTGAAATTATATCAAGTATCTTCTCTAACCACATACAGTGTAATAAAACTAGAAATCAATAACAAGAGGAATTTTGAAAACTATACAAACACATAGAAATTAAACAATATGTTCCTGAATGACCAGTGGTTCAATTAAGAAATTAAGAAAGAAATAGAAAAATTTCTTGAAACAAATAAAATGTATACACACATACCAAAACCTATGGGATATAGCAAAAGCAGTACTAAGAATAAGGTTTATAGCAACAAGCACCTACATCTTAAATGTAGAATATTAAATAAACAAGCTAACAATACATCTAAAATAACCAGAGGCTGGGTGCAGTGGCTCATGCCTGTAATCCCAGCATTTTAGGAGGCTGATACAGGAGGATCACTTGAGGCCAGGAGTTCAAGACCAGCCTGGCCAACAGGCAAAACCCCATTTCTACTAAAAATACAAAAATTAGCCAGACATGGTGGCACATGCCTGCAATCTCAGCAAGTCAGGAGGCTGAGGTGGGAGGATGGCTTGACCCCGGGAGGCAGAGGTCACAGTAAACTGAGATAGCACCACTACACTCCAGCCTGGGCAATAGAGCAAGACTCTTTCTCAAAAAAAAAAGAAACAAAATAGAAAAAGAACTAGAAAAACAAGAGCAAACCAAACCCCAAATCAGTAGAAGAAAAAAATAATGTCAGAGCAGAAATAAAATAATACAAAAGATCAATGAAATGAAAGTTGGTTTTTTGAAAAGATAAACAAAATCAACAAATCTTTAGCCAGGTTGTCCAAGAAAAAAGAAGCGAAGACCTAAATAAATAAAATAAGAGAGGAAAAAAGAGACATTACAACTGGTACTACAGAAATTGAAATAATCATTAAAGACTATTGTGAGCAACTATATGCTAATAAACTGAACACATTTGAGGAAATGAATAAATTTCTAGATACATACAACCACCAAGATTGAACCATGAAGAAATCCAAAATCTGAACAGACCAATAATGAGTAACAAGATCAAAGCCATAATAAAAAGTCTCCCAGCAGAGAAAACCTTGGGACCTGATGGCTTCACTACTGAATTTTATCAAACATTTCAAAAAGAACGAATACCAATCCTACTCAAAATATTCCAAAAAATAGAGGGGGATAGAACACTTCTAATGTCATTCTACAAGGCTAGTATTACCCTGATACCAAAATCAAAGACATATCAAAATAAGAAAACTCCAGGCCAATACTCCTGACGAATATTGATGCAAAAATCCTAACAAAATGCTAGCAAACCAAATTCAAAAACACATTAAAAAGATCATTCATCATGACCAAGGGGGACTTATCCCAGGGATGCAAGGATGACTCTATATATGCAAATCAATCAATATGATACCTCACATCAATAGAATGAAGGACCAAAACCATAAGATCATTTCAACTGACGCTGAAAAAGCATTCCGTAAAATTCAACATCCCTTCATGACAAAAACTCTAAAGAAAATTGGCTATAGAAAGAAAGAACATACCTCAACACAATAAAAGCCATATAAGACACACCCACAGCTAGTATCATATTGAATAAGGACATACTGAAAGCTTTTCCTCTAAGATTTGTAAGATGACAAAGATGTCCATTTTCACCTGTTCGACATAATACTGGAAGTCTTAGCTAGAGCAATCAGACAAGAGAAAGAAATAAAGGGTATTCAAATTAGAAAGGAAGAAGTCAAATTATTCTTGTTTGCAGATGATAAGATCTTACACTTGGAAAAAACCTAAAGATTCCATCAAAAAACCACTGGAAGTGATAAACAAATTCAGTAAAGTTAAAGGATACAAAATCAACATAAAAAATCAGTAGCATTTCTATATACTATCAATGAATAATATGAAAAAGAAATCGAAGTAATCCCATTTACAATAGATACAAATAAAATACTTAGCCATTAACTTTACCAAAGAAGTCAAAGAGCTCTACAATGAAAACTATATAACATTGATGAAAGAAATTGAAGAGGACACACAAAAAAAATGGAAAGATATTCTGTGTTCATGGATTGGAAGAATCAATATTGTTAAAATGTTCATACCACCCAAAGCAACCTACAGATTCAATGTAATCCCTATCCAAATACCAATGTCATTCTTCACAGAAATAGAAAACAACAATCCTAAAATTTATATGGAATCACAAAAGACCCAGACTAGCCAAAGCTATCCTGAGCAAAAAAATAAAACTGGAAGAATAACATTACCTGACTTCCAACTATACTACAGAGCTATAGTAACCAAAACAGCATGGTACTGGCATAAAAACAGACACACCAATGGAGCAGCATAGATAACCCAGAAACACATCCAAACATCTACAGTGAATTCATTTTTGACAAAAGTGCCAAGAACATACTTTGGGGGATGGGGCAGACTCTTCAATAAATGGTGCAGGGAAAACTGGATGTCCATATTCAAAAGAATGAAACTAGAACCCTATCTCCTGCCATATATAAACATCAAACCAAAATGGATTAAAGACTTAAATCTAAGACTTCAAACTACGAAATTACTAAAAGAAAACATAGGGGAAACTCTCCAGGACATTGGACTGGGCAAGGATTTCTTGGGTAATACCCCATAAACACAGATAATCAACGCAAAAATAGACAAATGAGATCACACCAAGTTAAAAAGCTTCTGCACAGCAAAGGAACCAATCGACAAAGTGAAGGGACAACCCACAGAATAGGAGAAAATATTTGCAAACTACTACCTCACAAGGGATCAATAACGATAATATATAAGAAACTCAAACAACTCAATTAAAAAAACTAATAATCCAAATTTAAAAACTGGTAAAGATTTGAATAGACATTTCTCAAAAGAAGACATACAAATGGCAGATAGGTAAATTAAAAGGTGCTCAACACAACTGATTATCAGAGAAATGCAAATCAAAACTACAATGAGATATCATCTCACCCTAGTTAAAATGTCTTTTACCCAAAAGACAGGCAATAACAAATCCTGGTGAGGATGTAGAGAAAACGGAACCCTCAGATGCTGTTGGTGGGAATGTAAATTAGTTTAACCACTATGGAGAACAGTTTGGAGGTTCCTCAAAAAGCTAAAAATCAAGCTACCATATGATCTAACAATCCCACTGCTAGGTATATACTCAAAAGAAAGGAAATCAGTGTATCAAAGAGATATCTTCCTTCCCATGTTTATTGCAGCACTATTCACAATAGCCAAGATTTGGAAGCAACCAATCTGTCCATCGATAGACAAATGGATAAAGAAAATAAATGTGGTATATATAAATGATGGAGTACTATTCAGCCACAAAAAAGAATGCAAGCCTGTCATTTGCAACATGGGTGGAACATGGATGGTCATTATGTTAAGTAAAATAAGCTAGGCACAGAAAGATAGACTTTGCATGTTCTCACTTACTTGTGAGAGCTAAAAATTAAAACAATTGAATTCATGGAGGTAGAGACTACTAGGACAATGACTACCAGAGGTTGGGAAGGGTAGTAAGGGTAGAGGAAGTGGGGAATGGTTAATGGGTACAAACATATAATTAGATAGAACAAATAAGATCTAGAATTTGATAGAACAACAATAATTTACTGTACATTTTAAAATAACTAAAAGAGGGCCAGGCGCAGTGGCTCATGCCTGTAATCCCAGCATTTTGGGAAGCCGAGGTGGGCGGACCACTTGAGGTCAGGAATTCGAGACCAGGCTGGCCAACATGGTGAAACCCCATCTCTATTCAAAATACAAAAATTAGCCAGGTGTGGTGATGCACGCCTGTAATCCCAGCCACTCGGGAGGCTGAGGCAGGAGAATCGCTTGAACCTGGGAGGTGGAGGCTGCAGTGAGCTGAGATTGCACCATTGCACTCCAGCTTGGGTGACAGAGAGAGACTCCATCTCAAACAATAAAAAATAATAAAATAACTAAAAAAGTATAATTGGATTGTCTGTAACACAAAGAAAGGGTAAATGCTTGAGGTGATGAATATTCCATTTACCCTGATGTGATTATTACGCATTGCATGCCTGTATCAAAACGTCTCACGGACCCTATATACACCTACTACGTACCTACAAAAATTAAGAATTAAAACAGCATAAAAAAAGAAACCACAGGGTAGGTTAAACAGGAAGTTGAATATAAAGAGTTATTAATTATTATGAAAGAGGCCAGGAACAGTGGCTCACACCTGTAATCCCAGTCCTTTGGGAGGCTGAGGAGAGGAGAGAGGATCACTTGATGCCCAGAGTTCAAGACCAGCCTGGGCAATGTAGCAGGACTTTGTCTCTACAAAAATTTAAATAATTAGCCAGGCATGGTGGTGCACACCTAAAATCCCAGCTACTCGGGAGGCTGAGGTGGGACGATCACTTGAGCCCAGGAGTTCAAAAGCGCAGTGAGCTGTGATCGTGCCACTGCACTGCAGCCTTGGCAACAGAGTAAGGCTCTGTCTCCAAAAAAAATTAAAAATTAAATTGATTTTTAATTTAAAAAATTAAAGGTTGACTATAAGACAGAAGCAGACTCTATTTGTTATCCTAGGGCAAGGGAGAGTCCCCAGGGAAGGACAGACCTTGAAGGAGTTCGGCGCTCACTGATGAAGGTGTGCTTTGGCCTACAGGAGAGCAGAGTTGCTGGTTTTGCCAGGCCAGAGCTGGTCTGGAGTTGCTGCACAAGCACTAAGCCACCCTCCAGAGCACAAGAGGGCGGTGGGGATCAACAACCGGAGGTGCAGACGTGCAGTGGGAGTCAGGGCACCAGCCGGCCAGAAGGCCTTGGGGGTGCAGGCTGTGTGGGGGATGGTGAGACTTACAGAGGGAGCTGCTGCTGAGTGTGTGACCCTCCTGGAGGGCAAGAGGCCTCCAGAGTGTGCAGGATGTGAGAGGCTCTAGTTTCCGTGTCAAGAGGCCCAAGGAAAGCTTATCCCCAGGCTGAGGCTACAAGGACACAGAGGTTCGACTCTCAAAATTTTTAGAATTGGCAGGGTGCGGTGGCTTAAGCCTGCAATCCCCGCACTTTGGGAGGCCAAGGCAGGCAGATCATGAGGTCAGGAGATGAGACCATCCTGGCTAACACGGTGAAACCCCTTCTCCACTAAAAATACAAAAATTAGCCAAGCGTGGTGGTGCACACCTATAGTCCCAGGTACTCGGGAGGCTGAGGCAGGAGAATCGCTTGAACCTGGGAGGTGGAGGTTGCAGTGAGCAGAGATCGCACCACTGCACTCCAGCCTGGGTGACAGAGCGAGACTCCATCTCAAAAAAAAAAAAAAAATTAAGAATTAATTCAGCAATAATTTAACTCACATTTATAAGGTACTTGTTATTGAATCTTTCTTTCAACAAAAATTTATTGAACACTGACTATGTGCCAGCCACTGAGTTAGATGGTACTATTTGCAAGGCAATACACCAAAGGCACTGTAAAAAGGAAAGCATATGTCTAGTCCTCAAAGCACCTAGAATCTAGACACATAAATCAATGGAATAGAACAGCAAACCCAGAAATAGAAGACCACAAATATGCGCCACTACTTTTGCCTTTTTTTTTTTTTTGAGACAGAGTCTCGCTCTGTCGCCTAGGCTGGAGAGCAGTGGCGCGATCTCGGCTCACTGCAACCTCTGCCTCCTGGGTTCAAATGATTCTCCTGCCTCAGCCTCCCAAGTAGCTGGAATTACAGGTGCCTGCCACCACACCTGGCTAACTTTTGTATTTTTGGGAGAGATGGGGTTTCACCATGTTGATCAGGCTGGCCTCAAACTCCTGACCTCAAGTGATCCACCTGCCTCCCAAAGTGCTGGGATTACAGGCATGAGCCACCACACGCAGGCTTATGTACCATTACTTTTTGAGAAAATTACAAAAAGAATCCAATGGAAGGAGAGCTTTTTCAGCAAACATTGCTAGAGCGATCGGATAGCCATAGAAAAATAAAAATGAAGCTAGACCTAAACCTTACACATCATGCAGAAACTACCTCAAAATGGATCCCACAGTTACATGTAAAACATAAAACTCTAAAATATTTAGAAAAATACATAGAAGAAAACTTTTAGGACCTCCCTAGAGCTGAGTGAAGAGTTCTCAGACTTGACAGCAAAAGCACAATGCATAAAAAGAAAAAGTGATGAACTGCACATTGTCAAAATTAAAACCTTTCACTCTGCGAAAGACCATATTAACAGGATGAAAAGACAGAGTCTAGAGTTTGGCACAGTGGAAATACAAACAAGAAGCCATGTGTATCAAAGAGACCCAAGCAAACAACCATGAGAACACAAAGGAGAACAAGATTTATTTCAGCCCAAGGACTCTGCAAAGTCTGAGATGAGAACTGAAGTAGGATTTGAAAGTTAAGTAGGATTGCAATGGATGAACCTGGGAGTAAGAAGCACATCCAGTGGAGAATCAGCAAAAGCTACATGGAAGGAAAGGGTGAGGAACATGTATGCAGTGCAAAGGCCAGTACAGACAGAGGAGTGAGAGAGGGCAGGATGGGAAGTGAGCCTGGAAAGGTTCCTGGGGACAATGTGTGGGGACACAGCTCTGCTCCCAAATAGCTTGCAGGTACAAAATGATAATCACAATAAGAGACACAGGTAACTCTGGCGGGTTTGAACTCTGGGCTTTCAGAAGAATGAGATTGTTTAGCCAGGGGCTGTCCTGAAAGATCCCACCCACTCCTTTGGAAGAGCCTGAAGGCAGCAGAACGGAAAAGGCTGGACTGCCTCAGAGCCTGCGCTTTCCCTCTTCTGCCGCCTGTCCAGGCACAGGCTGGGATACCTGAGTCAGTCTTTTTCCCGTGGGAGCCTCTCCCTTGCTTCTTCCCCCAGTCTTCCTCAGACTGAGGGCAGAGCTGGAAAAAGCTCACCTGTAGCACAAATTCAATGGGATTATATCCTGCTCTGTGCAAGGTAGAGCCACCCTTCCTTCCCTTGTCTAATCTAGAAAGCTTTTTTTCTCACTGCAGGAAGAAAAACAAGAAGTAGGTCAGTTAGCAAGTAGTTTATGAAGTGCCTACTCAAGAAACACATCTCGGTAAATGCTTGACTATTTTTCAAGCGTGTATATACCCTGGGATTTAAAAAATCACTTTATTTTGACCATTAGAGTTTTATATTCACTCTTTACATTGACTCACCTTATTCTATCAGGAAAACTTAAGTGTCTTAATCGTCTATGGCTCCAAGTAAATTTCTGTCCGTTACCAGTTTCTTCCAGGTTGCCTTGCCGGTACCTCCAAAATACAAGAGCCCTTGCACAGTCCAAGAAGCACTTCTTTCAAAGGCAATTAAGTTGGCTGTCGTAACATAACCAAGGACTAGATTACTGAATATTTACCCATTTCTAATCCTTTAGTAAAAGGTTAGAGCTGTTGGAAGGAAAGAGGTAAGGAAAAATAAAAGGAAATATCACTGACAAAAGAATCGAGAGCCGGGCGGGGTGGCTCACGCCTGTAATCCCAGCACTTTGGGAGGCCGAGGCAGGCAGATTACAAGTTCAGTAGATCGAGACCATCCTGGGCAACATAGTGAAACCCTGTCTCTACTAAAAATACCAAAATTAGCCCAGCGTGGTGGCGCACGTCTGTAATCCCAGCTACTAGGGAGGCTGAGGAAGGAGAATCGCTTGAACCCAGGAGGTGGAGCTTGCAGTGAGCCGAGATTGCACCACTGCACTCTAGCCTCAGCTACAGAGTGAGACTCTGTCTTTGAAAAAAAAAAAAAAAAGAAGAAGAGGAATAATGGGGAAGATGGATTGGCTTCCCAATCAGGAGTAAAATTTGAGTATTTCTCTTTAATATTTAGTTGCCAGCCTCCCACCTACATTGTCTCTCCTGCTCTCCTACCCAATCATGCAAGAGGAATCTTTGAAATTCTTGTTTTCATGTTGGTATTTCTCTCTTGATTAACTGTTAAGGTCACAGAAACAGACCTGTAGGCTGATGGAGTCCTCAGAGGAGCCAAAACCAGAGGAGTTGTGGTTAATAGCACTGACTAAGTTTCTGGGACATTATCAGCAAAAATAACATACAGCTCTCATTGTTCAGTAAGAGTTTGATTTCTGAACTTACTCTGTCAGCAGAACGAGCCAGATTTCAACTGCAAATTAATCCAGATTTCAACTATAAACTTATATTCTTTAAGGTCAGGCACAGTGGCTCACGCCTGTAATCCCAGAACTTTGGGAGGCCAAGGTGGGCAGGTCACCTGAGGTCAGGAGTTCAAGACCAGCCTGGACAACATGGTGAAACTCCATCTCTACTAAAAACACAAAAATTAGCCAGGCATGGTAGTGCGTATCTGTAGTCCCAGCTACTCAGGAGGCTGAGGCAGGAGAACTGCTTAAACTGGAAGGCAGAGGTTGCAGCGAGCCGAGATTGCATCACTGCACTCCAGCTTGGGTGACAGAATGAGATGCCGTCTCAAGAAAAAACAAAAAACAAAAACACCTTTATTTTTTAAAAATGGTCAGAGAAATTAGGCAAATTCTAAAGAGGTCTCTTCCCTTGCCATCCCATAGAAAAATTAACCGGCAAAAAAGTACATTTTCCCATAAAATGGCGGTATAATATCTTTCTCGTTATTATCTGTTAATTGATGACATCAACCTGCCAGCTCCTTTAGCTCCATTTTTCCATTCCCATAGTGAATATCAAGTCAAAAGCAACTGACCCTACAGACCAAGAAAACAAAGCTCTAAAGCCATTGAAATTTCTTAAATTCTCTGTGAACATTATCTAAATACTATAATTGTTCTTTAAAATACATCATATTAACAAATGGTGTTGATGGGCTATGCCATGTTCCTGGCATGAATGTAATATGACCTGGAAAACACACTTCATCATTCATGACTAGAACGTTCTCTCTGATTTATGCCAATAAAAACTTGGAATAATCCAAGATATACTTTACGAGTATTACATGAGAGCATGCATGCAAGAATCGTGACTCAAACACTTAAAACCCATTTTTGGCAATTGAAAAAAGAAAGTTCAGGAGGAGGAGCTTGTCAGAGGCCTTTTGCTCGGTGTTTATTAAGAAACACCAGGACACAGTGAGGGCAAAGAGGCTGAGGAAACTTCAGAGAGAAGATGACATTGGATCAGGGACCTGGGGAATTATTGAGATTTCTCCAGAGAAAGAAAAAGGAAGGAGGACATTTCCAACAAAGGAAAACCAGGAGTACCCAAATGGCCTGGGGAGCATCTGCCTAGTTTCAAGTATCTGCAGCACAAGGTCTAGGAAGAGACGCGGCAAGAATAGATACTGGGAAAAGGGACTGAGGTCTCAACGTGAAGATGATTATTGAATGTCTTGTTCCAGCATGTGAAACCATCAAAAGTTTGTTTTGTTTTTTTAAGAGAGAATCTCACTCTGTCACCCAGGCTGGAGTACAGTGGCACGATCTTGGCTCACTGCAACCTTCACCTCCCCTCCGGGTTGAAGCAACTCTCCTGCCTCAGCCTCTGGAGTAGCTGGGATTACAGGTGTGTGCCACCACACCCAGCTAATTTTTGTATTTTTCGAAGAAACAGGGTTTCACCATGTTGGCCAGGCTGGTCTCGAACACCTGACTTCAGGCAGTCCTCCCACGCTGGCCTCCCAAACTGCTGGGTGGCTTCCCAAAGTGCTGGGATTACACACGTGAGACACTGTGCCTGGTCCCATCAAAAATTTTTGATAGGAAAGCTATATTAACAGTGATAATAACATACTAATGTTTTCTATGTATCAAATATCCAACACCAAGAAAAGCTATAATTTATTTGTTAAAATCTCCTGTGAAGTGTGAACTATTCCCTGTTTTTTGGTCTTGTTTTGTTTTTTTGAGGCAGAGTCTCACTCTGTCACCCAGGCTGGAGTGCAGTGGCACGATCTCGGCTCACCACGACCTCCGCCTCCAGGGTTCAAACAATTCTCGTGCCTCAGCCTCCCATTACAGGCCCCCACCAGCATGCCTAGCTAGTTTTTTTTTTTTTTTTTTTTTTTTTTTTTTTTTTTTTTTGTATTTTTAGTAGAGACAAGTTTTCACCACGTTGCTCAGGCTGGTCTTGAACTCCTGAGCTCGGTCAATCTGCCCGCCTTGGCCTCCCAAAGTGCTGGGATTACAGAGTGAGCCACCGTGCCTGGCCAATATTTCCATTTTATAAGTAGGAAACTGAGTCATAGATTAAATAACTTGTCCAAAGTCAAACAGGAAGTAAGCAGTACAGCCAAGATTTAAACCTGAGTGCTAGCTCCAGAGCCCATGCTATCCTGCTTCTTGAGAAAGTCATATTTTAGAAAAATAGCTTCATGGCTATGTGGAGGGTGGATTGGAGGAGACCAGAGGCAGGGAGACAGCGAGGAGGCCCTTACAGCAGTCCAGATGAAAGCAAATACAGGTACAAACTTGATGGGATCTAATAAACAAATGGATATGGAGAGGGGAAAGGTCAGAACAGGAAACAACTGAGCTGCTAACTTGAATAACTGGGCAGTCCTGCCCTGACTGCAAGTTTCCTGAGGCCTACCAGCCATGCGTTAATATACAGCCGGTAGAACTGTGTGTCAATTAAACCTCTTTTCTTTATAAATTTCACAGTCTCAGGTAGCTCTTTATAACAGCATGGGAACAATGATGTCACTATCAGAGACAGAAAAACAAAGGAAAATATATGAGATGGGTCAGGGGTAGAATAAGGAATAGTGGTCTTTATCTGAGGCCAAATGGTTTGAAATATGAGGGACGTTCAAGTAGAGGGGTCTGGCAAGCAGCTAGAAAATCACACCTAAAGTGTGGGAGAGGTCAGGCTGAAGACAGAGATGGACCAGATACTCTTGAAGGTAGCAAACGTTAGCTTCAGCTCTCCTCACCCGCATGGGGTCTTCCAAGCACCTGGCAAGGGCCGTAGCAATACATTCATGTTGTCATGTTTCTTTTTTGTAACAATTTCAAAAGTAGGTTATTTTTGCTGTGATTAAGACTAAGACTGTTAGCTCTTTCCACCCTAACCTCTTCTTCTTCACACTTCCTGCCAGGTCAGATGGCACTGGAGTCCTCTAGGCATTGCGGGGGGCCTGTTTAGGGGCAAGATAAGTTTGAGATACAATATAGGTTGGGCTTCATGGGATACATTTAGGGGAGTTCCTTGTGTAACTAAGTTATTGCTAGCCATCCTAGCATAGACATTTTCTTAAACAGTACTCCTGTGTTAAATTATATAAACTTCAAGCACCATGAAACCTTGAAGTGTCCCTGAATAAAGTCGAAGATGATAACTTGACACAGATGACCAGTGAAACTGACAAGATCACACAAGAAGATATAGCAAGAAAAAGTGGCCAAGAATGGAACCTTCAGGAACCCACATTTAAGAGAAGGGTGGAAGAGAGCCAGCTGCAGAAAGATTGATCAGCTAGAAGAGCCATGAGGGTACAGGAGTTTGGGAGTTAAAGGATGAGTGGTTTCCAGATGGAGGGGCAGGCAGAACAAACATCAAATGCAGGAGAGGAACTGTTGAACTTAGTAGGTGGGTAGAGATGGGCTGAGTCACTAGGAAGTAGGAAACTTGAGGCAATGAGTATAAATTACTTTTTTTTTTTTGAGACAGAGTCTCACTCCATCACCCAGGCTGGAGTGCAGTGGTGTGATCTTGGCTCACTGTAACCTCCGACTTCCACGATGAAGCGATTTTCCTGCCTCAGCCTCCCGAGTAGCTGGAATTACAGGCGCCCGTCACCACACCTGCCTAATTTTTGTATTTTTAGTAGAGATGGGGATTCACCATGTTGCCCAGGTTGGTCTCAAACTCCTAACTCAAGTGATCTGCCCGCCCCAGCCTCCCAAAGTGCTGAGATCACAGGTGTGAGCCACTGTGCCCGGCCAAGTATAAATTACTTTTTAAAGAAATAAAATGCCACTTGCTACATCCAGGACATCCCACTTAGTTCTTGTGGTGTTTAATTTTATGCATCAAATTGGTTGGACCATGGTGCCTGGATATTTGGTCAAACATTATTCTGGATGTTTCTGTGAAGGTGTTTTTTGGATGAGATTAACAGTCATTGTTTTATTTATTTGTTTTATTTATTTATTTTTGTTTTTTCTTTCTTTCTAAGACAGAGTCTCACTCTGTCATCCAGGCTAGAGTGCAATGGTACCATCTCAACTCACTGCAACCTCTGCCTTCCGACGCATGGCTATTTTTGTATTTTTCTAGAGACAGGGTTTCACCGTGTTGGCCAATCTGGTCTCAAACTCTTGACCTCAAGTGATCCACCCACCTCAGCCTCCCAAAGTGCTGGGATTACAGGCATGAGCCACCGTGCCTGGCCTTATTGGTGGACTTTGAATAAAGCAACTTGCTATCCATATGTGGGTGGGCCTTATCAAATTGGTTGAAGGCCTTAATAGAGCAAAAGACTGATATTTCTTGAGCAAGAAGAAATTCTGCCAGCCTGATGGCCTTCACACTTGAACTTCAACATTGGTTCTTCTGTGAGTGTACAGCTTGCCAACTACCCTGCAGATTTTGGACTTGCCAGCCTCCATAATTTAATACAGTCCTGTAGGGATACAAACTTGTTCAAGAATGTCTTTAAGAAGCTTACCCGGTGCAAGGGGAGAAGTGGAATTCACATCGGGTAGAAGAGCAGGAAAGGTTTCACTAAAGAGACTGCATTTAAGGTAGGCCCAGAAGGACGGGTTATATTTGGGTAAGCAGTGACTGGAGAAGAGCAATTTCTGTGGAAGTTACAGTTGGATGAGGAAATGCATGGAGCCTAATCGGGCATTCATAGGAATCTAGTTTGGATCTCGTATGATATGTATAAGAAACCAGAGGGACTAATCCATTGGAGCCAAAGTGTAGAGAATGCTTCAATATTAGGAATGAGGTGTTTGAGATTCTTTTAGGAAGCAGAGAATTATGGAAGGTCTTTGAGCAGGAAAGTGGAATGACTGAATTTCATAGTACAAACAATCCCAATTAGTGCATGAGTTGGGTTCTAACCACTTTCAGTACACTATGTGTCACGCACTGTACTAAATGTTGTAGATATAGTGACAAAAGACACAGCACCTGAATTCAAGGAGCTCACAATCTGTGAGGGAGTAGGAGATAGAGAAGGGAAAAATTATAATACAATATAATAACTACATGGTACAAAAGAATTACACAAGAAGGACAACTAATCCAGGTGTCGACATGGGGTGGCTTGAGATATGAAGGGTCATAGAAAACTCCCTGGAAAAAGCAATTCTAGGCTGGGCTCAGGGGTGTATCGTAGTCCTCGCTACTCAGGAGGCTAATGCGGGAGGGTCACTTGAGCCCAGGAGTTCGAGACCAGCCTGGGCAACATAGCAAATCTCCGTCTCAAAAACAAAACAAAACAAAACAAGAAACACACACACACACACACAAACCCAGAACTACACAACAACACAGGAAAAAAAGTAACCTGGGCAACATTGCAGGAAAAAAAGGAAAGCTGGGCATGGTGGCACACACCTGTGGTCCCAGCTACACAGGAGGCTGAGGTGGGAGGATTACTTGAGACCGGGATGTCAAGGCTGCAGTGAGCTGTGATCAGACCACCACACTTCCACCCTGGGTGACAGAGACAGACTCTGTTTAAAAAAAAAAAAAAGAAGAAAGAAGAAGAAAGAAGAGGAAGAGGAGGAAGAGGAGGAGGAGGAGGAATAAGAAGAAGAAGAGGAGGAGGAGGAGGAGAAGGAGGAGGAAGAAGAAGAAGAAATTTTAGGACACTTTTCTCTGAAAAATATCTCATAGAAACTAGGTTGAATCATTGGAAAATACATTGCTATTTCATCT
Source organism: Rhinopithecus roxellana (assembly GCF_007565055.1). Classification (NCBI taxonomy): domain Eukaryota; kingdom Metazoa; phylum Chordata; class Mammalia; order Primates; family Cercopithecidae; genus Rhinopithecus; species Rhinopithecus roxellana. The sequence continues at coordinate 30,413,352 of NC_044554.1, read as the reverse complement.
GATCCAAACGGATACAATGTTATGATGGTGTTTAGGTCTCCCAGGTCAGACTCAAAAGCTTAATTCATGACTATCTTACATCAGTATTTTCTGGATTCCAAAATAAGAGGCCTAGAACTGGCAATATGCAAGATCTGAAATCAGACAGGTTAAATTGTTAAATCCTTCCTTCTCCTTTTCTTCCTTTTCTTCTTTAGATTAAACCTCCTCCTCCCAGAACCTCTGGCCTAAGGCCTTCAGCATTCCCTGAGGCACTCAGTGTTTTTCCAAAACTTGATTTGCCCCAAACTTTCTGTGTTTAGGTGCTACTGATCTGTGTTAAAAAGAAGACGACCTGGCCAGATGAAGTATGGTAATCCCAGCATGTTGGGAGGTCGAGGCAGGAGGATTGCTTGAGCCCAGGAGTTCAAGATCAGCCTGGGCAACATAACAAGATCCCATTGTTTTAAAAAAATTTTTTAAATTAGCCGGGAATGGTGACAGGTGCTATTCGGGAGGCTGAGATGGGAGGATTGTTTGTGTCCAGGAGGTCAAGGCTGCAGTGAGCTGTGATCATGTCACTGCATTTCAGCCTGGGCAACAGAGTGAAACCCGTCTCAAAAAAACAAAAAAAATAGCAACCTGATTGAACTAGTAAATGCCAATGTGTGAACGACTATCAAACCCTCCTACCTCCTAGAGCTATTTGCATCTTTAAGAAATGATACTTAAGAATCGGCCGGGCGCGGTGGCTCAAGCCTGTAATCCCAGCACTTTGGGAGGCCGAGACGGGCGGATCACGAGGTCAGGAGATCGAGACCATCCTGGCTAACACGGTGAAACCCCGTCTCTACTAAAAAATACAAAAAAAAAAACTAGCCGGGCGAGGTGGCGGGCGCCTGTAGTCCCAGCTACTCGGGAGGCTGAGGCAGGAGAATGGCGTAAACCCGGGAGGCGGAGCTTGCAGTGAGCCGAGATCTGGCCACTGCACTCCAGCCCGGGCTAGAGCGAGACTCCGTCTCAAAAAAAAAAAAAAAAAAAAAAAGAAATGATACTTAAGAATCTTGGTGGAATTCCAGGCAATAAAAACAAGGCCTTTGCATATTTGTTTAGATACACAACTTACAAGTCAAGAGTTGAGAGGATGAGGTCTACCAATACTATGTTTCCCCTTCAGACAGTTTGTGACTTTGGTAAGTAAATTTCTGTATGATATTTTATATCTAGTTACCTCTATTATTAAAATCTTGGTTATTTGGCATTTGATGGACCAATATTAGCTATGAAATCCTTTCTAATGAAACCAAAGTAGGGGATTAGGACAGGTTATAGTAATGCCTGTAATCCCAGCACTTTGGGAGGCTGAGGTGGGAGGATCACCTGAGTCCAAAAAGTTGAGGCCGCAGTGAGCCATGATCATGCCACTGCACTCCAGCCTCAGCGACAAAGTGAGACCCAGTCTCAAAAAAAAAAAAAAAAAAAAAAGACAGGAAGAAAGAAATTAAAGTAGGGGACTTAAACACCTGCTTCTTCAAAAAGAATTTAAAACTCTGTGTAGAAGAAATTATTCAATTATTTCATCTCTTTCCTGCTTCCTTTGGATACTAATCTAGCTGAATTACTCTGTATAGTTATAGCATATATGTAACTACTTTTGTGAGCAGAACTAATTTTTTTTTAAGAATCACAAGTAATGTATATTTCATGATTTGGATTAAACAAACAAGTTTAATTGAAAAATTATCACTGTCATCATAGGTAATATTTATTAAGGATTTAACTTACAACAACCTTATATGAGATGTTATTAATTTTTTGAGACAGAGTCTCACTCTGTCACCCTAGGCCGGAGTGCAGTGACACAATCTCTGCTCACTGCAACCTCCGTCTCCTGGGTCCAAACGATTCTCTTGCCTCAGCCTCCTGAATAGCTGGGATTACAGGTGCATGCCACCACGCTTGGCTGATTTTTGTATTCTTAATAGAGACAGGGTTTCACCTTGTTGCCCAGGCTGGTCACCTCAAGTGATCCACATGCCTTGGCCTCCCAAAGTGCTGGGATTACAGGCATGAGCCACCATGCCCAGCCAAGCTATTATTATTATCATCCCTATGTCATAGATGAAGAAACTGAGGCACAGAGCAGTTAAGTAACTTGCTTAAAGTTCCTCAGATAATAAGTAGCGATGCCAGGATATAAACTCTGGCAGTTTCATGTTCCCTCCCTGCTGCTTCCCACCTACTTTTGATTCAGTAGATCTGGAGCGGAGCGTTCGGAATTAGTAAAGTCCCCAGGTGATTCTAAAGCAAAGCCAGGTTTGAAAACCATCCTGTTCATTCACTCTGCACTGGATGGGTAGTTACTTACCTGTGTCTTAGAAATAGTAGTTCATATGCTTAGTCAAGTAACACCTGTACCCTTTCATTTCAGCAGTAAGCAAATTTGCTTGGAATCTGCTTCAGTATTCTTCGGGCACAATGCTGAGGGGGCAGGTGAACGTTAGGAAATTGTCTCTCACCCCACGGCACACACCACCTAGTTTAAAGGAACATGTGAGCAGGCAATCAGGGAGAGATCACAAAGCTTGGGTAGAAGGTGTAAGGTGGGCTTCCTGGGAGGGGGTGTGAGCTGGATCTTGAAAAGTGAGCATGATTTGGAGAGGGAGGAAAGAAGTGGGGAACGGTCTCTGTTTAGGGAACAACTGAAGCAGGCCCTCATAAATGGCGATTCACAGCTCATCTGTGGGCGAGTGAGTACAACCAACAGGACTGGATGGCATTGAGAGTTCCTTCTGGGAAGTGGCAGAAAATAAATTTGGAAAAGCAAGTTGGAGCAAGATCTGGTAAACCTTAAGTGCCAGGTCCAAATTTGGATTGAACACTGTAAACAATATGGAACCACTGAAGTTTGAAAAGACAAAATTATAATGATGAAGGTATCAGTTTAGAAGGAATAATCTGCCATCAGTCATGACACAAGGGGAAGGATACAGAAGAGATAAGAACCAGGAAAAACATTTAAAAGGTTAAAGGATCAACATAAGTGTGGGAGAATATCTTAGGAAAGGAGTGGATATACACAGAATTGGGAGTCACCAGGTCAGGTTATGCCACTGCTCAGGCTGAGTGATTTGGAGCAAATTGCCTGACATCTCTGAGCCTTAGGTTTTCTCATTGAAAAATGAGTATGATGATGATAATGACTGACCCAAAATAGGCCAAGGATTTCCCTAGGATGGTGACAGCTCTGGGATACAAGGCGAATGGGTGAGGATTTTGAGTCTGTTTCCAGGTCTATATGAACTAAAGAACGTGTTATGAATGGCAACAGAGACATCCACTTTGTGGAAGATGAGGAAGGGAGGGGAACTAATGGTTGGTGAATGTTCCACGAATTATGTGGGAATTACAAAGAAATTACTCTTCACACTCTTATGAAGTAGGTATTTTTATCTCAAATTAACAGTTGACCTTACTAGAGCAAAAGATAGTAATTTGAGTTACTGGATATGACTCAAATTTGAGTAGCTAGATACAAACCAAGGTTTGCTAAAATCTAAAACTTGGGCTTTTCCAACTAGTACATCATACTGTTCTAGATTTGAAAGTTATAGTTTATTTCATTGCTTCTGGCTTAATGTAGTCTGTTGAGACTGTTTTGAACTTTGATTCTGACATCTATCAAATTAATTATCCCTCCAAACTTTGGGTCATCCAAGAGGGACATCAGTTTTGCTGAGCTGGGGGAGAAAGATGGAGGAAGGATGTTTTAAAGTAGAAAAGAGCAGCAGGTGGCCTTGACCTATGAGGTAGGAGACGAGGTTATCTGCGCAAAGTAAATGCAATGTGGATGTTAAGTGGACATAAAAGTCGATGGAACAAATTTGCTACTAAAAATGATCGTGTAGGCAGGTGGAGAGTAGAGAATAGAAAGGAGTTAAGAACCAGGAATGGAGGCAGTGAGAAGAGGGAGGGTGGTGTGGGTGGACCAAATACTGCTATTAAGGAAAAACAGAGGGTGGAGGAAACAAACAGTAAAGGGAAGATTGACCCACTCAGCCCTTCTATTCAGCTGGAGGAAGTCACAGAAACGGAGGCCATATTGAATGGTAAGATTGGAGAAGACTGGTTAGGGAATAGGAAGCTTAAGTTGTTGTCTAAAAAACGCAGTTTCCAGTAAAAGGAAGAAATTGGGACATTTTTTTAAAACCCACATATGTACACTGGAAAACATGGGCCACAGGGATAAACCTTCCATTTTTACTTCCAACTTTACCATGTGCTCACAAAAAAAAAGTGTTAAATACATTTAAGTTTTGACGAGGTTATTCAAAAGTGTAGGATGTAAACCAAGAATTGTTCACACCCCAACATCCCGCACAAATTAAGGGATTACATACCTGAGTGACAAGTACATACAAATGCATTACTTCTAGAGAGACTTAGATGTGGGTAAAAGACCACATTTCAATAGAGGAGATCACATAGACCAGTGGGATGTTTCTTCAGAGACAAACCCACGTTACGCAGGAAACAGTGTGGACTCTGGCGACGGCCCTCTGCTCTGGCTGAGGATTTCTGTCCAGAGTGGTACAGGAATCTGCGGAGTGTTTTCGTTTGGAGAAAACAGGAAGTTACACTCATTACATCTTTTGCCCAGATGATAGAGTTCGAAATCCCCCCGGGGTTGTTCATGAAATGAACCGCTCTGTTCTGCTGTGAGCCGTGGTATTAATCAGCCACCCCTCACTAGATGTGGGGGTTCCACCACGCTTCCTCCACCCGTCACCACAGCAGCGGATAGGATTTAGGTTGAATATTCCAAATAGTCAATTATGACAGTTAATTTCAAATGAGATGACTTCGAACTACACGTGAAAACAATACTATTTTATATCACGACTCATGCCATCCGTGTATGTAATCAAAGCCTTCTAAGTCTTGATTTGTCCTTACAAAGACGAAGGGTAGAGTGAATGTCAAAATTTACCAAACAGGAGTTAGTGAAAGTCTGAAAGGGAAAGCCTAGTTAGGTTTTATCTTAGAAGTGATTTTTAAAAAGAGACACGCAGATAAGCTCGAGCTTTCTGGAGCCGATTCCTAAGGCCTTGCAGGTGTTAAGGGGATCGAGAATTGGCTGCAGGTTCCTCGGAAGTCTGCGCCGATTCGGAGGGCCACCTGGCCACCTCTGACTTTCTGATCTAGGGTGCATCCCCCAGTCCCGGTCGACAAAGGTGGGGAGTCAGGTTCGAGGCCAGCTGGGGGGGGCGGTGTGCGCACAGGGGAGGGGCAGGGGGACTGGGACCCCCTCTCCTTCGGGGTGCTTCAGGCCGTTTCTCCAGAGGCTGGTGGTGTCCCCGACCCAAGCAGCTCAGCCCCGCTCGCGAGGTCCGTAAGTGGCGGGAAGGGGTCGTCCGCGGCGGCCCCAAGGCAAGGAGGCTGTAAAACCTGGCGGAGAATCCGGCGCGCCGGGTCGGGGATGGCTCGGGTGTCCGGGGCAGGGGCCGCGGGCTCGCAGGTAGAAGCTCCCCACGCCAGCGGGGGCCTCGGCCGCGGAAGGGGCGCCCCCGGGGCCGCCGGCAGCTGCGGGCGGGCGGGAGCTTTCCGGGCCCCTCCCGCGCCTCGGGCTGGCGGGGCGATGGCGACGACGGTTTCCCGGCTCCCCCGCCCCGGACGCCGATGGCGGTGCGTTCCGGCCCTCCCCCAACTGCTTCTCCCCCGCGGTCGCTGGAGCCGGTGAGGCCGAAGAGGGCGGGGAGCCGCGGAGGGAAGGCGAGAGGGCGGAGGTTGCGTGGTGCAGGCGGCGGCGGCGGCGGCGGGAGGAGGAGGGCCGGGCGGGCAGGGGAGGAGGAGGAGGCGGGCGCCGTGTCGCACGCAGCTCCAGGCGGGGCAGCCCCGGTGGCTGAGGGACGCAGCCAGACCTTGGCGGGACGGGGCTTTCGCCGGGGCCCAGGCCCAGCGACCAGGCGGAGGCGTCGTGGGAGCCTTTGGGGCACCACAGAGATGCGGGTGAGTGTCGGCAGCCGCCGGGGCCGAGAGGAGGTGGCGGCGGCGGCGCAGGCCCGGCCCCGAGCCGCGGTGTCGCAGTGACTCGGCCCGCGGCTGCCGAGCCCAGGCGCCTGCCGAGGCCTGAGCAGCCGAAACGCGGCCGGGCGGAATGGCGGCTGGGCCGGGGGACTCGTGGGCGGAGGACGCCGAGGGCGGCAGGGGAGCGAGCGGAGCCGGGCCCTGAGTCACCCCGGACGGGCCGGGGCGGCCAGGCCTGGACTACGCACTGGGAAAAAGCCCGATTCATCGCGCCTGGAGGCGGCGGCCTGGTGGCGCCGGCCCCTTTCCCCGCCGCGACCGGGCTGGGCCGACGTGTGGCCCGGGGCAGCTCGGGCGTCCGCGCCTCGCCTCGTGAGGCGACCTCCGCGGGACGCCGGGACCCGTGCCCTTGCCCCCTCGCGCCCACGCTTCTCCCCAGCGCTGCTTTCCGGCCGACGCGTGCTCCCCTGTGAGCCCTGGGCTCGCGCGCAGGAGCAGCCGCCGAGCCGGGCTCTCTCGCTTTCCGGTTCCCTGCCGGCGGCTCTCGGGTTCCCTGCCTGCATTGTTGCGAACGTGCAGGGCGCTATTATTGGGTAACAGTCGCCCTTTTGCCCCGTTCTCCTGGGCCTATGGGCCGGGGCATGCGCGCAGGGATGCGAGCCCAGCGGCCGAACCGGACAGAGCCCCCCGGCGCCCGCCTAGCGCTCGCGAGTCGGGCCGGGCCCTGCGCCGCGGCGTCGGCGCGCCCCCGGCCCCAACGGGAGCGCGCGCCCTGACCCTGAGGGTAGACGTGTGCCCGCCAGGCTGCTGGGACTTGGGGTCCTCAGACTCGGGGGTCGTGCGCTTTTTTCCCCCCAAGATCTGAAAGACCTCTGTTTCTGCCGCCCGTACAATACTGTGTAGAGCAGACATAAGATAATTAAGAAAGAGAGGAATGCTTGTAGACATTCCTTGAAATGAATCCCCAAAGTTAAGGTTTTCTCCCTGCCTGGCTTTGCCAAAAAAAGGATTCTCTTTTCCGATTGGGTCACTCTTGGTTGCTTCTGGTTCGTAGTAGGGGTTAGTGGTAAGTGCGCAAATACTGAATTGCAGTCTACTTAAATATTTATTTGCCCAGTGTAATTGCTCTTTCTTGTAGTAGCATTAAAATCGTCAAAAGTTCTGAGTGGAGTAAACGATCACACTTTTTGGAATGCACTTAACGAAGCGGCAGAAGAGGAACTAGATTCCTTTTTTACTTCAAGCCTTGAGCTTCTAGGACCTAAGCATATCTTAACGCCTCGCAGAAGTGTGTGCAGTTTTAAGTTTAACACTTCATTTCATGGTGCACCCGAAAATGTACCCGATTTTCTGAAATCTTGTAGAGTGTATTATGTAGTAAAATATGTAATGATGTCAAACCAGTCATTGTGTTTGGAAAAAATATTTGGAGGTGAGATTTTTCTTTGTTTAAAGAAGGTTTTTGGATATTGAAAAATGTTTTACTTGAAGGTTCTATTTGTTGTTTTCCATGGTGAGTCGAAATAGTTGCGCTGCATTTCAAATTCCAGAGCATGCAAACACAAGACTGGCTCGCTTTAACTCTATTATGCCCATTTTTGGAGGTTTCAGGAGAGTGTTCCTTAAGCTTGAGAGGGATGGCTGAATTGCTTTCTAAATACGTTAAACTTTTTTTCTCATTGACTTTATCTTTTAAAAACGGTTCTGTCAAAAAAACAAACCAACTTTAGATATGCTAGGTTTTTCACCAATTTATAAAAGCCTCCCTCCCTGAGAGCCACATGCTCAGGTCCTTAGAGGCAGCCCCACCCCCCACTCCTAATGTGTGTACCACATCAGAAGACAGACGCATGCCTGAGCTGATTCTGCATGGTTTCCTTAGATATTGCAGTTCATTAGACTCTTGCCACTTACTGAAAGTTATCTTCTAGCTGTAATTAACTACAGTACAACCTTATTTCCCATACATTTACGATTGTGAATTCCTCCAGCGCAGGGGATATTCCTTATTTGTTTTTGCGTCTCGAGAGTAACAGAACTTGGTTATGGTGGTGCCTCAGTTGCTTTTTTTGAATGAATTAGTTTTCTGGAATAATTCTAACTTAAACTTAACGTTTGAAAACATGCCCTGATTTTTGGCTACAGAAAACACAGTCCTTGCACTTTAAGGGGGTTAAGAATGCAAGCTTTATTATACACTTCTCGAGTAAAATCGATCGTCTCTCTCATCCCTCCTTTTCTACCCCCCTTCCCTCTAATCCACTTCCCTTCTCCCCGCAACACCCCAGTACCTAGTACAGGGCCCTAACAGAAATCTGCCCAGGTTTTCTATACCTATGGAAGTCCAGGAAAGTGCCAAGAAAACACATTGTGAAACTTTAACGTTTTTTCTCCTTAAAACTAGTTTTAAGGTGTGGATTTTTTTACTTTTTGTGTTTGGTGCTTCTTTGGAAACTCGATCAGGTTTTTCCCTCCAGGCTGAGTATCCAGCCTTGCCTTTGAAATGAAGCAGTTTGGTAATTTAAGGCTCCTCCTTGTAGATGAGGCAAGCCCCATGGTTCTGCTGGAGTGGGATAGGAAGTTGCTGTGGGAGGAGCCATCCCTGGGTCTGTGAGGGCCTGTCATCAGAATGTCATTCCCACTATACCCAGAGGCGTTGTGTCTGTCTTTCAGCATGGAAAATTAAAATGAATGTACTTTAAATTGAGGAGTTGTTACTTGGCATTCTTCAAATTAAAAATATCAGGGCCTTAGAAACTTAGGAACTTGGTTTTTTGTTTGTTTTGCTGTTTCAGCCCTCTGTAGGTCCTAAAGCCATGACCTTGAGTCATTCTGGAATAAAATGTCTTTGGGGGACTGTCAGCTTCATTTTGAACTTGTTTTTTAGGTATGTCTGGAGAAAAGAGTGTTAACCATTTTAAGGGCCAATTCTAAGTTTGCCTTGCTTTTTAAAAACATTTGGTAGTTTATCAGTGTGTTTGTTTTGCTTTCAAATGAAGAAATGAGCATTAAATGAAAAATAGATCCAATTTGATTAAAAGCCTTATGTTTACTACTGAGGACATAATTTCCTGTTTGTAGGAAGTTTCCTGTTTATAATATGAACATTTAGTAAACACACTATAAACAGAATTATTATAACATTTAATGACTTAAGTTTTTTATTCACTCATGGAAGTGTTTCACTTCTAAAAATTCTGTGAGGGAGAGAGAGATTTAAGTCATTTATTTTTGCTTAGGTGTAGAACATCTTGCTTGGGAGAGAAGACATGGAGTCTAGTTCAAGCTTACCTTTGCAGGGCCTATATTTCCTCATTTGTAAAATGAGATGGTTTTTAATTGACACTGCTGATTTCCTTAGGCCCCGAAAGTATGTGGATTCTGTGGGAATGCTACAGCTTTTAACATGAACAGGATTTTGGAAAAACGGTCTTAAAGAACATCAAGTATTCGTGTTTGAAAAGCAGGGTTGTGAAGCCTAAGTTTGATAGTTAAATTTTTTCCTTTGGGAAACTTGGACCAAGTAAGCACTGTTCTGCCTTTCCTAGTGTTCCTCCATGCTTCAGTGGCATTGCAGTTCCATTCTGAATCTGACTCTGCCTTTTCTGTCACCAGACGGCACACACATCACCGTCTCTGGAAAGCTGGCCCTGATGTCCTGGTCTGGGTTAGGAGCCTTCCCTGGGTTCCCATGTTGTCCTGCCTATGTCACGATCACAGTATTTAACCTTTTGATTATATTTGGTGGTTTCTCCCACCAAACTGACCTCCTTTGGGACAGGGACACTGTGATATGCATCTGTCCCCAGCACCTAGCGCACTCCATGCGTCAGTATTCACGTACATCCTTCCAGTGCCCTCTGAAGCATGGGTACTATGGCTTAACCCGCTTTACAGAATATAGGTGAAGGAGCTGAGACTGAGTGGTGAAGGTCAGGACTAGGAAGGTAGTCACGCCTGAGTTAAACGGGACAGGATAACTCCGGAGCTCAGGCTTTTAACCAAATGTTCCCAGAGTGTTTGACTAGTTTATATGAAGGTGGAAGAAGACTAGAAGAGATTAAAATGAAAATGTTTAAGGACTGATATCTGATCATTATGGCAGAATTCATTATGCAGAACTGTGATCCACTACCAAGAATGAGCTTATTCTTCCTGGTCTTTTAGTAACATTGTGGGAGAGTAATTGGGCACTGATAGCATAGACACGAACAGTTCTGGAACTTTGGGGCTATTGTTAAATTGGGTGTGATGTTATGACTCATTGGCCTTGCAAAAATTTGTAAAACCATTCAAGACTGTTCAAATCTAACAAGCGGCAATTTTTTTAAAAGTCTGTGTCAGAAAATACTTTGGAAAATAGATTGTATGAAATGGGTGTAGCCATTTAAAATATGTATAAAATGTGTATGTATTAGTGAAGTTTTGTTTTTTTTTGTTTTTTTGTTTTTTTGTTTTTTTTGAGACAGAGTCTCACTCTGTCGCCCCCGCTGGAGTGCAGTGGCGTAATCTCGTCTCACTGCAACCTGCGCCTCCCGAATTCAAGCGATTCTCCTGCCTCAGCCTCCCGAGTAGCTGGGATTACAGGCGCCTGCCACTACGCCCAGCTAATCTTTTGTATTTTTAGTAGAGACAGGGTTTCACCGTGTTGGCCAGGCTGGTCTCGAACTCCTGACCTTGTGATTCACCCGCCTCAGCCTCCCAAAGTGCTAGGATTACAGGCGTGAGCCACCGTGTCCGGCCGTGAGGATATTTAAAGTAGTAAAAATGGCTGTCATTTTAGGTGGGTAAACTTGGGTGCTTTTAAAATATTTTTTCAAGAAAAAATTTAAGAACCAAAAAAATTAACAACATGGCGATCTCAAGATGGAGAAGACCTAGATATAACACCAAGCGTAGGAACTGTAAAGGAAAAGATTTGAGTACTTCAGAATAATAAAACTTCTCTGTGTTAAAATTCCATGAACAGAATTAAAAGGTGACTGGCAAACAGAAAAATATTGTAACTTACAAGCAAATTTACTTTCCTTACTGTAAAAAGAGGGCATGTGAACACCACCAACAAAAGAGGCCTCGCTCCCACCCCCGTGGAAAAAAATGGGCAAACTGGTAATTTATAAAAAGAGGAGTAGGAAACGTGAAAAAACTTTCAGCTTCACTATCTGTACTCCCAGAAATGCAAATCAGTGAGATACTGTTGGGTTTTTTTTAATTGGCATAGATTAAAAAATAAACTACTTATGGTGAGTGTATGGAGAAATGAGCTCACTCATACCTTGCTAGAAAGAGTGTAATTTAATATGATTTTTCGAGAGCAAAGTACGTAACAAAAGCTTGTAAAATATGTGTGTGCTTTGAAATAGCTATTCCATTTCTAAGAATTTAGTCTAAGAAAATACAAAAAAATGATTAACAGATTAATATTCTGTCCAGAGTGTGCTGTTATCTAACTAATACTCTCAAGCTTTTGTTTTCATTTTTTTGCTATTGTTAAGGATGATTATTTCAGCATTTAGATCAATCTTTAACTTCCATAATACTGAATTTAATGAACATTTAGTATTAGTGATAAAATGTAACATAAAACAACATATGTAAGTAATATCTAAACTTTATTTTGGTGTGTGAGTATATGCATTTTTTTAAAAAGATGAAAACCAAAATGTTAACACTGATTATCTCTGAGCAGTGAAATTATTTTTAGTTTCTCTTAGCAGTAGGTTATTTTTAGTTGTTTTTTTTTTTAATTTTTTTATTTTTTTCCTCCAACTTTCTACAGTGCACGTGTGTTTATAATACAGTGGATTGATTTATAAAATCAAGAAATCCCAAAACAGGAGAAGCAGGGGAGCTACTTGCAAGGAAGACTTTTCTGCTTAGTTTACTGCTGAAATCATGTAGTGTTTGCCATACTGACAGCCCCTTTCCAGGTGTGTTGATGCACAGGGTTAAATATCTGACTTTTGTTGGGCTGTATTTCCAGCGGTCAGGTTCTCCTTTGCTGGACTAATCTTCTCATTTATTTCCCCATATGTTAATCCTTCAGATACTTTAGTCCCCTCATTTAATGCCCTCCACGAAACTGTCCTAATCTCATGAAACTGATTTATGTTTTGATGGTTTATTGTAACACTAGATTAGGTACTAATGAATTGTCTTCAGTGTGGAAGTTTCTTTGTTTTAGTAATAGTTGGAACTTTCTTTTTTTGCTTAGTTCACAACTCCTAGTGATAGTAGATACGTTTTAAATTAATGTTTAAACTTAATGTCATTATGCTTAAGAATAAGAATTTGCTAAAAATTAGAAAAATATTTTGGTCTAGGTTGTGCAGTAGCTTGGAAAATTCAAAGGCTACTGTCAATTTTTTAAGAAATGTATGCTAAATAATACAAATTAGGAATGCTGTTGTGATTATGAGAAAATAGTTGTACAGAAATGTGTCACCTAACGCTGCAAGGGGGTGCCTTTGCTATGTTGAAATTAATTAAATGCTAACTAAAATAGTTACTTGTGCCTGATAGACATCCGAAAGTCAGAATGGGGGAAAAAGGCAGACAACTCAGACCTCCTTTTCTCAAGGCGGGAAGGAGACTTTGGTGAGACTGGAAGGAAAGGTTTGGAATCCTAGATGATATCAATAAACCAGACTCTTTGATCCCAAGGGGAATTCAGGGAATAGACATGGAGACTAGGCCATTTCCCCCCCCAAACTTCAAGCTTATCTTTAGGAACTTGGAGACTTTGGTGTGGGGGGATGGTGGAGAAGGAAAATTCCAGACTGATTCTTCTGACTTCTCTCATCTTAAATATTTAAAATATTAAAAGGTTTACTTGCCGTTTTATCTTACATGCAATAATAACCCTTAGTCCAGGTTGAGCATCCCCAATTTGAAAATCCTAAATCCTCCAAAATCTAAAACTTCCTTAGTTACCAACATGACGTGATAGGTAGATCATTTCACCCCTGACCTCATGTGATGGGCGACAGTCAACATGCAGGTGCACAACAGTTTATTCAGCATCCCCGAGGGGAAAATAAAATTACCTTCAGGCTGTGTGTATAAGGTGTATACGAAACATCTGAATTTCCCAATTAGATTTGGATCCCATCCCCAAGGTACCTCAAATATTCCAAAATATGAAACAGTCTGAAATTCAAAAGACTTCTGGACCTAAGCATTTCAGATAAGGGATACGCAACTTGTGTTCAGTGCTTGGTGTGACCCAAAGACTGTGCCGAGCTTGCTTTGTGACTCCCTGGCTGCTTGCTCTCAGCTTTCTACTGCTTGCAGATACCTCACATGGGACAGAAGGCTGTCTCATGCAGTCCTGGTTGAGGGTGGACTTTGACACACAGCATAGCAATATATTACATCAATCATCAAGTAGAGACTACTGAAAGGAGAGTGTCTCCTATTTGATGAATTGATGAAAAGCTACTTGGGCACCTGTGTAGAATGGGGCCTCCCAACAAGGGACTCAGAACACACGAAGGGAAGAAGGGTTAGGAATGCTGAAGACACATACCGGAATTGGCTCTTCAGTAGTGCTTTTGTGACATGGTCTGTGTATAGGGGCTTTGCCCTACACAGGGTTTGTGTGTTGCGGGGGTGGGGTGGGTGTTTAATGTCTGCAGTTTAGCTGGGGTGTTACAGGTGAAACGTATGTGTTCTCTCTTTTGACATTATGAAGGTTTTGTTTGTTTTGGTCACTGTTATTTTTATAATGGAGCTCTGCGTTACCACTCTACTTGTTACTGCATTTTCAGGATTTTTATTTATTTAGACCAATATTTGGTCACCAGTGTCTGTGTTCTGTGATATGTAAGGTATGGGAATGGGAGGGAAGATCTGTGAATAAACTTAGAAATGCCAAGTGGCGTATTGAAGGGCCTTTAAAATCTTAATGTGCTTTGCTGCTGTTACAGGGAGATATATCCGATAGGGTATGTGTATAGGTATACATACATACATTCATATATATTAAAAGGTACACTCCTAATTTAATAAGAAATTTCCTTTGCAGGAAGAAAGCTCCGCTACCATATTACATGTTTTGTAGAACACATACTGATTTTAAAATCATGGAATGTGGAAAATTAGGTCCTTACAGTAGAGATTTGATATGGAGTGAATTGATGTGTTCTTTTTTTTCTCTTGAAACGAGCACCTGGAAATATTCGTGGTTCTTTGTAGCACAGTGTAGGAAGTGCCATGAGGCCAGGATCCTAATGAGTATGGTTATAAGTTTAGTGTCTAGAATAATTTTTGCTTCACACCAGTCCTTGTTTAAACCCTAAATACAAGAGGAATTATATTAAAATTTTAAGGCATATGGGAGACAACAAAATCAAAGCCTGTGTTATTTACATGTTATTGGTGGTGTCATATGTTGAGAACACTTTTTATTTTTTTTAATAGTAATTATTTTTTTTTAAGTTCCAGGGTACATGTGCAGGCATGCAGGTTTGTTACGTAGGAAAACTTGTGCCATGGTGGTTTGCTGCACCGATCAGCCCATCACCTAGGTATTAAGCCCAGCATACATTCATTCTTTTCCCTGATGTTGGGCCCCACACCTTCCCCGACAGGCCCCGGTGAGTGCTGTTCCCTTCCCTGTGTCCATGGAGAACACTTTCTAAACCTGTAAAGTAATGGTTTAACTACAAAGTTGTTTCACATTTTGTCTTTAAAAATCTAAAAACTTCCAGAGTTTTAAAAGCATCTCAATACTTCTCTTGAAGGCGCTCTTAGATTTGTACTTGATTCATTAGATTGGTTCTCTTGCATTTCCAGTTCATGGTTTCCAGAGGGTGAATGTCTTGTGTTAGATGAGTTTGGGAAACATCACCAGGTCTCTTCTCCAGTGTGGCCCCTTCTGAGGAGAGGCCACATCGCCCATTTCCCAGACTTGTGGACCAGGTTACCATTCTTTTTTCTTGGGTGACCTCTTGAGGTTAGGGTTCTGTGCAGAATACTTGCTGTTCTAGTTCATCTTATCTTGTCTAACTCTTCATGAGCATTCAGGAGATAGCTTTAACTTGATCCTCTCTTCTAGTCTTTGTTGCTTTGGGGTTTCTCAGTTTCGTTCAGGCCACGCAGATCTCAGCAACTTCAGCTGAGAGTCTTCCAGTCCAGCTAATAGCCTTCAGGGCTTTTTCATATGACTAGCCTGCCCTTTCTTCCAACTTGACTTGCCCCAAACTGATCTCTTTTGCTCCCTAGACCATATCCGACATCTCTTTCTAGCGTTATGTCACAGACACAGATTTCAGACTTGACTTCTTTTGTTTGTCCATATTCAGTGATTTACCAGATTTTACTAGTTCCTCCCCCACAACGCTCTGTGTTTACACCTTCCTCTTCGGCCCTGCCGTCACCAGCTTCATTCTGCCCTCACGCCTAGTGATGCAGTGCGCTGCTGATGCTGCTTTGTTCAGGACTTGCCTGGCTTCCTTGACTACAGAGGCTCTCCAGGGCAGGTATCGGGCTGCCAGCACTTGATGGAGTGGGCTCTGCTCTTCATCTTTGTCAACCCTTCCCCACAACCATCCTATCTCATCTTCATAAACTTAAAAAAAATCCTTAAAGTCTAGCTATGTGTATCATGCTAACATGCTTTTTTAAAAAAACTGGCTCTGCTGCACTTCTCACTTGAAAGTAGCTGGATATTGGTTCTGGGTATTTGTCTCTATCTCAGCTCGTCAAACTGGGAATGTGATTTCTAGTAACAACGTTTAGCAGAATTTCAACAAAGCGACCAATTTGTGTAAGTTCTGTTAACTTTGAAGTTTTGCCGTAATAAATTATAAATGTTGGAATTTTTCTGTTGATAAGGCTAACTTATAGAAAACTGATTAAATAATTCACAGATTATAACCAGCAAACCATATATTACACTAAAGTTTTGTTTCAAAAATATGGATATTGTGGAAGATGAGTATCCACGTTGCTTTTTATGGTAAACATATAGGTGAGCGTGTATGTGTGTAACTAGGGTAGTGATTCCCTTAATAGTTACAGGAAAAGTGATTCTAAAAAGCATTCTGATGCCTTTCTTGGCGGCAGTGAATGAAACTACAGGTTCACATTAAAAAGAGTACTTTCCCCACCAAAAATGCAGAGGAGGATTTGTTTTACTGACAATTGAGTACAGGCTAAAGTGCGCATACGCACATACACACTCTGTGCTGTGTGTGTGTGATGTGGCAAAAAGAAAAATAGTCCTAAAATGGGCATCTCTTTATTCCATTGTATTTATATTTTTCAGAAGTTTATTTATTTGCAGTTTTGATATGTACATTTTATTTTAGAAAATTGAAGTTTGTGAGGTTCAAGTCCTCTAAAGTAAGTTTATTATATATGAGTTCTTGACGATAACAAAACTGTGGGGAAAATCTGGATTTTGTGTTGTTAGTGTTAGTTCTTTACCTTTTTAAAAATATTAACTATATTTTCAACTGGGAACATGGATTTATGGTTTTCAAAATAAGCTACTTGAAGTATAAGCTTAAAAAGCTTGCTTGAGAAAATACACAAGTTAATGTAAATTGTATGGAATAAAAAATATGGACAGACTGTTGTTGAGACTTTCCACACAAAACTTAGGCTGCAGTGAAGACTATGGTACTCTCCCAGCCACAGCTAGGGTGGTGACAGAAATCAGTAGCAATCTGGCCGGGCGCAGTGGCTCAAGCCTGTAATCCCAGCACTTTGGGAGGCCAAGACGGGCGGATCACGAGGTCAGGAGATCGAGACCATCCTGGCTAACACAGTGAAACCCCGTCTCTACTAAAAAATACAAAAAACTAGCCAGGCGAGGTGGCGGGCGCCTGTGGTCCCAGCTACTCGGGAGGCTGAGGCAGGAGAATGGTGTAAACCCGGGAGGCGGAGCTTGCAGTGAGCTGAAATCCGGCCACTGCACTCCAGCCTGGGCGACAGAGCGAGACTCCGTCTCAAAAAAAAAAAAAAAAATTAGTAGCAATCTTAACATGCAGGATTTTCTTTATGCCTATTTAAGTATGGGTTTTGCCAAGTGTGGTGGCTCAGGTTTGTAATCTCAGCACTTAGGAGGCCAAGACGGCTGGATCGCTTGAGCTCATGAGTTCGAGACCAGCCTGGGGCAACATAGCGAAACCCCATCTGTACAAAAAATGAAAAGATTAGCTGGGTGTGGTGGCCCACACCTGTGGTACCAGCTACTTGGGAGGCTGAGATGGGAGGATCGCTTGAGCCCTAAGGGAGATGTTGCAGTGAGCCAAGATGGTGCCATTTCACTCCAGCCTGGGTGACAGTGAAAAATAAATAAGAAAAATATGGGTTTAAATTAATGTTAGCTCTTGTCTCCCAGGCTGGAGCGCAATGGTGTGATCTCAGCTCACTGCAACCCCCACCCCCATTTGGTTTTCAAGCAATTCTCCTGCCTCAGCTTCCCGAGTAGCTGGGATTAAGGCGCTCACCACCACGTGCAGCTAATGTTTTTTGTATTTTTAGTAGAGACGGGTTTCACCATGTTGGTCAGGCTGGTCTTGAACTCCTGACCTCAGGTGATCTACCCACCTCGGCCTCCCAAAGTGCTGGGATTACAGGCATGAGCCATTGCGCCCTGCCCACATTTTTTCCTTTATTATAGGTATGGCCAGATTGTTTTGAGATAGAATGGGAAGCAAAATTTAAAAAGTCCCCTCCCCAAAAGAACCCTGCCTCTTATTGAAGGTTATCATCGAGTGGCAGATTTCTATGAGCTCAGAAGACATACTCAAATGATTGAGAAACTGTTTTTCCAAATTTATTCTTGACTGATTTAAATGTACACTCCTGTGCATATATGTTTCTCCTCATACTCTCTCCCCAGTGTCTATATTCGGAAAATACTAAAAAGTTCTTAGTACTTGATGTTGTCATAGCTAGTAAGGAAATTTTCAACAAGATGCTTTTTAGTAAATGCAGCATTGAACATATGTGCAGAGAGTGGGGGTGAAAATCTGACAGGTGGAACCACAGGTGTGGTGGGTGACATCAGTCACTGTCAGCCTTGAGTGGTTCAGGGACCACCAGGGACGTGTGTCGGGAGCATCTTGCCTGAAAGAGGTGTCGCTTAACTGTGCCCAGTTCCTTCAGGAGTGGATAAAGTGGTAAATTGTCTTTAAAACAAAAAACATAAAAGCCCTAAATCAAATAAAGAGCATGGTAGCGCCGTTTCTCCTTTCGAACCAGTTTGTAGTGAAATGGGAAGTATATTTGGAAGTTTGCTCAGCTAGGGAAAGTTGCTGATCAGAATTTTCGACTCAGGGTTAAATTACTTTAGTCAAAAGAAAAATAATGAAAAGGGATGTGTTATTGATGAACAGATTCATGTGCACTTAGTGATACACTAGCTTCCAAAATCTGCTTATTGAGCAGATACTTATTCAAGGCCCCACACTCACCTGCAGGGCGGACGGGGACGGTTCACCACACATGAGGGAAATTTGGAAATTAGTTGAAGAGGATTGTGGGAACTGTGAATTGAGACTGTTCATCTCAATGGGAGTTAATAGCGTTTGTGGTTGACTAAGGGCATCCTTTACAGAAGTGGACCTCGTGTGCACACCTCACTGGGAGAGGGAAAGACCCGCCAGGAGGTGCACATCTGGCCTTCCACGCTCAGTGGCCTGAGGATGTTTCCGTGGAGCACCACTGTCCACAGGCCCTCTAAAAGGAGGACAGACTGGCTTGTTGTTTGTATCTTTGTATTTGTGTTAGGCTGGGTTCTGAAAATACAGTGGTGCCAAGACAGAAGAGAAACTTTTTGGATGCTGATGTGCAATGAAAGCTCTTCAGTAGCAGCTTCTCCAAAGTCAGTGGATTTCATACAAGATCATCGCATTCATTCACTAGCAAGAGAGCTAGGAAGCCCTGTGAAGCTGGTGTTTTAAAATATTCTGTTAAACATGTATTTCATGGTAGAATGAAAGATTCATGTGAATTTTAAGATAGAGTGATATTTCAAGGAAAATTTAACTCTGTCACAGCTTAGGCTGGATCCCCAAGTCTGTCCCCCGATCCAAAGGACTCCTCCACCCTCTGATGAAAGTTACATTTTGGTGGGAATTTTGGAGAAGTGCCACCTCTGGTGTCATCGGTTATCAAAGGTATGGTGGAGTTTTCAAGCAACCTTGATTTACTTCATTTTGACAGAAATAAGCATAGGTGGTTTAACATTTAAATACTATCTTAGGAATTTCATAGATACTAGAAACTCTTGATAGTAGTATTAACATGAATAGGAGCAAATGCTTACCGTGTGTCAGGGGCTCTGCTAAGCATTTTATTTTCATAACTCACTTATTCCTCACAGCCACCTTATACAACAGGTACTACAGTATTATCTCTAGTACAGATGATGAAGTATGGGCACAGAAGTTAAGGAATCTGACCAGGCTCACACTGCCAGTGACTTGTGGAGCCAGAACTGTGAAGTTCCACAGGCATCCCACTCATTTCTATATTAGCTGTTTGAAATTTGTCACTGTGTACTGTCGATCAGCGCCTCTTGAATCGTTTCTTTAGTAAAATTTTTTTTGTGGGATAACCCAGAACCCACATAGACATAACTGGGAAAAAAAAGTGCACTGAGTAATACTTACCTTGTTGCATTCTATGAGCTCTTTTTTTTTCTATTTGATTTTTTAAAAAAGTTCCAGTTCCCTTTAACTAAGTTGGTTTCATGATCTACACAATAATGAATTGCAGCCCTCAGTTTAAAAAGCATGTGTGGTGTAGATGATCGTGATCAAATGCAATACTGTTTTTTCTTGTCTTAAAGTGAATGAAAATACTTGGAAACAAAATACACGCAAGTACCAATCTAGACCGCTGAGTAAGCATGATTTAATCTAGGTAATTGAATAAAACCATTGTGCTGAAACTAAGAACTGAAATTCAGTCCTCAGCAGTTAAAACTAGTTTATTTGGACAAACTGGGCAGTCTTTATAACACCTGTTAAATATAATGTGATTGTGATTTTCTGTAAGTTTTCAGGTTTTCTGCAGCGATTTATACCAGTGTGGCTTGTGGCATCTTACCTGGAAGTCATATAGTAAAATAGGAAGAATATAGATGTTGACTTAATTAAGATTCATTTCTGAATTGAGCAATATTTAAGGCATTTAGTGCTTGAGTGTGGATTTTTTAGGATTTAAAAGGACCCTCCTGTATTGCTTATTCAGGTATCAACTCTAAGAGAAAAATAATTGTTTTCTAATTCCTAAGATGTTCATAGAAGAAAATTCTGTACTTCTACTTAATGATATCTGAGAATTCTCATAATTATAAAATGTGTGTATTTGAAGGAATGAATTAGCATGTGTGTGTATTTTATTTTATATATATTTTTTGAGATGGAGTCTCATTCTGTCACCTAGGCTGGAGTACAGTGGCGCAATCTCGGCTCACTGCAACCTCCACCTCCCGGTTCAAGTGATTCTTCTGTCTCAGCCTCCCAAGTGGCTGTGACTACAGGTGTGCACCACCACACCAGGCAAATTTTTGTATTTTTAGTAGAGACGGGGGTTTCACCATGTTGGCCAGGCTGGTCTTGAACTCCTGACCTCAAGTAATCCACCCACCTCGGCCTCCCATAGTTGTGGGATTACAGGCGTGAGCCACCGCGCCTGGCTGCATGTGTGTGTATTTATATAATTAGAAGGACAAAGATTGATCACAATGAGAAGGCTGCTATATCTATTTAGTAAAACTTTGAGGCTCTACTAATTTATTCTTTATAGGAGTTTTGAGAAGTCGGTATTTTGGTGTTTAATTCCTACTCCCAGCTTTATTAAGGTATAATTGACAAATAAAACATGTAGCATACAACCTGATGTTTTGATATATGTACGCTGCACATCGTGAAATGATTATGTCAAGTTAATTATATCCATCACCTCACAAACTTAACATTTTTTTGTGGTAAGAACTTTTTTTTTTTTTTTTTTTTTTTTTTTTTTTTTTTTTTGAGACCGAGTCTCGCCGTCGCCCGGGCTGGAGTACAGTGGCCGGATCTCAGCTCACTGCAAGCTCCGCCTCCTGGGTTTACGCCATTCTCCTGCCTCAGCCTCCCGAGTAGCTGGGTCTACAGGCACCCGCCACCTCGCCTGGCTAGCTTTTTTTTGTATTTTTTAGTAGAGACGGGGTTTCACCACGTTAGCCAGGATGGTCTCGAACTCCTGACCTCGTGATCCGCCTGTCTCAGCCTCCCAAAGTGCTGGGATTACAGGCTTGAGCCACTGCGCCCGGCCAGTAAGAACTTTTAAGATGTACTATAAGCAGTTTTTTCTCTCTTTTTGTTTTGCTTTTAAGCAATTTTCAGTTTTCAAAATACAGTACATTATTATTAACTGGAGTCACCATGCTGGGTGCTGGACCTCCTGAGCTTATTCCTCCTATCCAACTGAAACTTTGCACCTTTGACCAGTGTCTCCCCATCCCCCTCATCGGTGCTTAATGTTTTAAGGAAAACTTAAAAATGAATGAACAGAATTAGGATTGGCCTTATGGAAGGAGCCAATGTTCCTTCTAAGAGAATCTGAATAGCAGTGCTGGCTGGTTTGGAGTCTGTCTGTCTTCTCTGTAGTGATTGGTGTGGTATTTTCTCGTTGCCATCTGGTGGTGATCTGATTGGAGGTCATCTTGTTGAGGTTGCCAGGGGGACTCATTTTAGAGGGCAGTGGAAAGCATGAACACACCTGGGCGGAACATGGTCATCTTTATACCAGACTTTGACTCTAAGGTTGCATGCAGCCAGCTGAGAGGCATGCACAGAAGGTCTATTGTGAGACTTCTGCTGTAAGTAAGTATCATTAGTTGTACTTTGTTTTTGTTTGTTTTTTGTATGTGAGACAGGGTCTTGCCCTGTACCTCAGGATGGAATGTGGTCACATGATCACAGTCCACAGCAGCCTGGAACTCCTGGCCCCAAGTCCTCCTCCTCCCTCAGCCTCCCGAGTTGTACCTTATTTTTGAATAAGGTACGTGGTTTTGGAAGACATGATGTTTGTCATGTCTGTTCATTTGCAAGTTTGTTGTAATTATGCTTGTATACTGGCTTTAGAATTTAGAAGGAAAATTCATGTCTCACTCCTACCCGTCATTGTATCATGGTGAATGGGGTAATAAGTCATCACGTTCTCTGAGTCAGTCCTGAGGGTCCTCTTGTGACAGTGATGTTGGGAGAGGCAGGTATCTGGTGATTTCTGCTAGTGACAGAGTCCACCATCCTCCTCCCACTGTCGTTTTGAGCAAGTCATTTCTGTTTCTACTTGGCTGCAGCCAGGTTTCATTGCTTTCTACTCGTTCGGAGCTATGTTCTTGAAGGCCGTGTCTCCTGGCAGTTACCAGTCAATGACTTTTTCATAATAGACCTTTTCCTTGATTTATCTTCAACCTTAACACTGTTGAACTAGAAGTTTCGTGGATGAGCCTCTTTTGGCTTGCCTTCTGGCCTCCTGGTTCTCGTACTTACATATTCTGTCTCTTGCAAGTATTCTCTCTCCTTTTTTGGGAGGGGTGGGAGGCAAGGGACTACTTTGCCCTCGTCCTTTAAGAACAAAGTTCTAGTCCTCATCTCTATTAAGTTCTTCACGCTTTGAAGATTTTGCGCTGTTGTTTGCACTGATGCTAACAATTTTACTTTTTTGTCAGTTACTAAATTTATTCCTTCAGGTGTGATTTCCTTTGGGCTACAATTTTTAAACTGCCAGCCTTTAAAAACAAAAATCACATTCAACTTATCTAAAATTAAGCTCTTCATCTTCTTTCTAGTTTCAGGCTTCTTCTCGTAACTTCTCTATTTCTGTTAATCCTCACTTTCTTATATAGAGTTCTTGCTCTCTATCTCCCTTTACTCCTGGGGTTTTGCCAGCATGAGAATTTTTAAACTGAGTGTTCAATTTAGTGATATAAAGAATTTCATATAAATACATTATATGTCTGGATGATCATCCTGTAACCTAGAACTGCCATGATATTTCGTACTTGTGAGTTCATATTTATTTACAATTATATTGTTGCCGGATGATTACCTAAGACAGAGGCTGTAATTGCTTGAGATCCTGTAGGCCACATATGGCTCCAAGATGTTCTTCTAGCTTTTACAGTACAGCTTTTTTGCTTTTTTTAATCATAAAAAGTGTCAAAAGTGTAGCACACATGTCCATTCCTGAGAATTCCACATGCTAACATATGCAGACATCTTCCTATTTAAGATCTAGTAGTTGTAGACTTCATATGTAACTACTATAATTTCAAGGTGTTGATGAGCATAAATGATACTGGCAATATCTAGCATGGAATAATGAAAATCTTTGTGATTTCTTGCTGACAAAGTTAGACACTTTGTTAAAAGTACTGCATCTGTTGCCTGCATTCATCATCAAAGGAATTGTCAAATTTCCATCAAATGTTAGTGAAAATAAAGTTGTAATTTTTTGCCCCATTTACATTGAGAAGCCCCCTGAAATCCACCCATGGACCCCACTGTAGTCTCACTTCCACCCGTCTCCCGCACTGTTTTCTCCTTCCCCCGTGGGTAACCATTTTTATTAGTGTTCAGTTTAGCCTCCCAATTTTTCTTCTGGAAAAGAAAAATATATCTACACTTACATGTTAGTATTTACTCCCATCACACACAAAAGGTACCTGTTTTCAGTTAAGTATCCGCTAAGAATTTACTTTCTTATCAGTATGTGGAGCTCCTTTCTTTTTTTCTTAACAGTTCCTGTCATTGCGCAGTGTTCATTGTCCTAACTTAGCCTTCCTGTCCCCTACTGATGGATTTGGGGTTGATTTCAAGTCTTTTGCAGTGACAAAACTTGAATTTACCACTTCTTGTGGTTTTGGCTGGCACATTTTGGGAATAGATTCCTGGAAGTGGATTGCTAGGTCAAAGGGTAAAAGCATCTGTCATGTTATTAGATCTGGCAAATTCCTATTCTTACCATGGAACATTTCTTGAGCGATAGCTGTCTTGTTTTGAATTTTGTTTTGAATTTTGTTTTTTTTTTTTTTTTTGAGATGGAGTCTCGCTCTGTCACCCAGGCTGGAGTGCGGTGGGGCCATCTCTGCTCACTGCAGCCTCCACCTCCAGGGTTCCAGCAATTCTGCCTCAGCCTCCCGGGTAACTGGAATTACAGGCACACACCACCACACCTGACTTATTTTTATATTTTTAGTAGAGATGGGGTTTCACCATGTTGGCCAGGCTGGTCTCAAACTCCTGGCCTCAGGTGATCTGCCTGCCTCAGCCTTCTAAAGTGCTAGGATTACAGGCCACCATGCCTGGCCTAGTTTTGAATTTTGAAAGTAGTGTCTGTCAAGTTCTTGAATCCAGAAATAAATTGTTGGAAGTTTGAAAGTATAAATTTGAGCCTTTGTCGTCCTGAATTCTTTCTTACCTGTGTCACCCCATCCGGTCTGACCAGTCACCACGATAACTGCTTTGTGTCGCCTGTGTCTTGGGCCTCTCTCTTTCCATTGCTGTTGGTCTAAGTTGAGCCTTTATCTCAGTGTCACCTGTCTTCTCCGAATCCCTCCATAACTCTGTCACCCTCACGGAATAAAGGCCTTGCATCCTCTTCCCAGTGACCCAGCCGCCACCTCTCATGACTTGCCCAAATCCTTCACCGGGCTGCTGTGATCGGTTTTCTGCCTCATGCTTGTCTTCCCTTGGATATCAGCCTCCCTGTACCTCTACTGCTATTCAAATCCTGCTCATCCTCTGAGAAACGCTCAAAGCACACATTCTGTAAAGACTTCCTGATTCTTGTAGCCTGAAATGACTTCTTTCCCTTATTAACTTGTATTGCCATTTTTGTCTGTAACTTTAATGTGGCAGCACATCATGCATGCCATATGACATCTCTTCCAATACCTGCAAGCAAAACTTTGACATTTGTGTTTTCACCTGTTGATATATTACTGCAGGAGAGTATAAATCCCTCTATTGGTAATGTCTTACATAGCATTTCTTAAAGCTACCTTTCTGGTAGAATACTCGGTAATTCTGCTTTTAGTGCTGATGCCAAGACCCATATGTACACAGAACCTGGTCTGGTCGTCTTGCAGAGATGCATTCCTTTCTGTGAAGGAACTGAATTTGAACCATAAGATTTACAGCTAGCGTGCTTTGAGTCTGTTCTTTATTGTTGCTTAACAGCTTTATTGAGGTTTAATGCACATACTATAAAATTTGCTCATTTAAAATGTATAATTCAGTGATATTTAGGGAAGTTAGAGTTGTGTGGCCATCACTACAATGCAAGTTTAGAACATTTCCATCACCCACCCTGGAAAGATCCTTTGTGTCTCTTTGCCGTCACTCCCCATTCCCACCCTCCTCCCAACCCCGGGCAAGTACTAACCTACTTTGTCTCTATAGATTTGCCTATTCTGGACATTTCATGTAATAAATGGAGTCATATGATACGTGGTCTTTTGCATCTGGCATTCACTTAGTGTTAATGTTTTTGAGGTTCATCCATGCTGCATCAGTACTTGATTTTTTTTTTTTTTTTTTTTTTTTTTGCCAAATAGTCTGACTGCGTGGCATTATTACGTGGCTGCCTCACATTTTGCTTATCGTTTTACCTGTTGGTGGACATTTGGGTTGTTCCGCTTTGGGGCTATTATAAAGTGCTGTGAACATTCATGTACAAGTCTTTGGGTGGATATTTGATTTTTTTTGTTTGTTTTTTGGGGGTAGATATCTGGTAGAATTAATGGAGCATGTGACAGATCTATGTTGAGTGAATATGGACTTTTAATGCCCCAGATATTTAATTATTAGCTTTGAGTAACAACATGAACAAGGCAATGCAAGCATATGTGATAAATTCATGTCTTGAGAATTTGACTTGGAATTAGTTGTTTGAGAAGCAGAACCCACTTCTTATTTGGGTATGTGTTTATTTTATTTCTCTGACTTTAGAGCCAGTGAACTTAAAGGTTTAGAATGGCTTTAAGTAAGTAGAGCTAAAACTTAGCTACTGTCTCTAGGAAACTGTCTATTGGGGTGTTTGTTAATTGAAATTTTTTTATGCTGCTTGTCAATTTTAATTGTTTGAGGGTTTCCGTAGTTTTATATAGAAAGGGATGGCATAAATCTTCTAAGTAAGTACAAGTTTCTCAAGCCTTGAATTTCAGTAGCGAACTCATCTAGTCTTATCTAATTAGTAAATGTCCTTCTTGGTAGATGTCCAAATACTAAATGCCCAAGTTCTTGGTCTGTATTTACGAGATATTAGTCCCTGTCCTGGCATCTTTAGTTAAAAATTTGTCTTGATTAAAAAATGTAGAATAATATAACATTCAAATAGTAACCAGTGAAGATCCAAACAAAGTAGAGCTTTAAATAGCTTTGGGAGTGTAAATGTAAGTAAAAGTCAAGCTCATGAATTTGCTAGTTCTTCCCTGACCTATTCGTTGGCAGCAGTTTGGACCTGTCTTTACATATTCATATCATGAAGCTTTCACCTGTCTTTTTGCGTGCTTCCTTTTGAAGCCAGGTTGTAATGTCAGATGCAGGAGTAACTCTTGGTAGCACACTTCTTAAGGAGGTGGAATGAGAAACGCCTGCCTTCTAAGGAAACAGCATGGGTAACACCTCTGAGCCTGGGCTTCCTCGTTTGTGAAATGTAGCTTGTACATGCAGAGAATATATTTACTGTGAGGAGTAAATCAGTGAAAGCATTAAAGCTGTTGCACAGAGTCTAGCATAACAGCCCACAGTAAATATTAGTTCTTTCTTTATATAGTTAATAAGCTGACATGGAACAGTTGTACTCAGTGGACATTCTGGAGGTGCCATGGGTGTGGGTAAATAAAACGCAGCGTATAGAAAAAGGTCCCTGCAGTTCATTCAGTTAACAGAGTGAGTGCCTGTTTGTGTTTTAGAAATTGTGGGGCAGCAATATGGAGGATGGATCGGAGGGGATGAGACCAGTGAAGACCCTTTAGTTAGTGAGCCAGATGGGAGGTAATAATGCCTAGACTCTGGCAGTTGGGAGTGTAAAGAGAAGGAAGATAAGGAGATAGAATTCATAGAACTGATTTTTCATTGGGGGTAAGAATAGAGAGGAATCAAAGCTGATGGGAAATGCAGAAGGGGGAGTGAGTTTGAAGGGAGAGAGACCAGTCGAGAGGCTAAGCGTGACCCTCAGTTGAAAGTCTTGTTAGAAGGAATGGGGAGGAAAAGTGAGATTGCACGCAACATGAGGAAAATAGATAGGATTAGATGTTTGGGCAGTTAGAAGAGAGGGTGGTGCTTTCGAAACTCCTAGGATTCCAATCTGGGCAGCCGAGGCTCGTGACAACTAAGTTGGGAAGAAAGGCAGGGAGAGAGGAGTTCAGTGTTGAACATGTGAGTCTGTGGCCTTTGGAAGATCCAGTGGAAGGAGGAGGAAGAGCTGGAGTGAGGAACAGGTTGGAGTTGTCGTCGAGGGTTGGGCAAAGTAGAAGGTGCCACCACAGATCTGGTGGCTTGTTGCTGGTTTTTTACTCCTGAAATTATTAACTTGAAACTGTAGAAATGTATTATTAAAATCCTCAACAGAGCTTTTCGTAACATGTGTATATAGCCTAAAGCTTCAGTTGTCTTGCCTAGGCAGTTTTACCTAATCTTGGCTGTACACTTAAAACTCAGGTTGGCTGTATTAGCCTCTTTCTTTTTCAGGCATTCCATTCATTTAAAACTTAAAGAGAATTTAATAATTTCTTATGGAATTCAAAGATTTCTGAGCTTGAGCTTTCCAGTCTCAGTTCTGAGAGGCATAGAATATCCTTTCACCTGCTAAATTGTTCCACAATGTTTTAATTGCCTGCCCCCCCCAAATGCTTTTGCTTTTCTATTTTTACTTATGTTATATAGTAACATATAACATAGGTTTGCTGAGTTTTTTGTTAGCTTTTTATTATGGAAAGTAGAAACTTCAGTGTACCTATCTCTCAGCTTTTTTTTCTCTGCAAAATTTTAAAGTAAATCCCAGCCATTATGTCATTTCAATCTCAAAAATATGTATCTCCAGCTAGTATTTTTTTTTTAACATAAGTACAATGAAACCACAGTAGCCACTGTAAGCAGATAAGTGTGTGTGGGTCACTACGGTGCCTTCCATTCGTGTTGGGGAGAGCTAACCTCTCTTTTCATAGAAGTACTCTCTTAAAATTAATCTTAGATATAAAAATGATATACTGTATCTATTCCTTTGTCACTTTTTTTTTTTTTTCACTCAAGACTCCTGGGAGATCGAGACCATCCTGGCTAACACGGTGAAACCCCGTCTCTACTAATAAATACAAAAAACTAGCCGGGCGTGGTGGCGGGCGCCTGTAGTCCCAGCTACTCAGGAGGCTGAGGCAGGAGAATGGCATGAACCCGGGAGGTGGAGCTTGCAGTGAGCTGAGATCTGGCCACTGCACTCCAGCCTGGGCGACAGAGCGAGACTCCGTCTCAAAAAAAAAAAAAAAAAAAAAAAAGACTCCTGAAATTCACCTGTGTTGCAGCCTGTAGCTGAAGTTGGCTCATTTTGTGTGGTCTGTTGTGTGACCGTCCTGCTTAGTTGTGAATTCTCCTGTTGGTGGACATGTGGGTTGTTTCCAGGTTGGTTTGTTTTGCTCTTATAAACAGTGCAGCAAATGCATGTGTTTGCGTATTTTCTGGCATTCATATATGAGTTTCTCTAAGTCTAAATTATTTTACTGTCAGTTTCATATCTCATGTGCCACACTGCAAGTAAAAGCTTAAAATTCTTGAAGTTTTAAGAAGTTATATTCTGCTCTACTGTATATTTAGGAGTTGTCAAAGGAGTAGTAGATTAGGAGAATACATAAGGCGTAATTGGTTAGATAGGTGTTGAAGAAATGCTTGGCCCTGTCCAATCTCGGGGCCGTGGCTGAATCTTGCAAAGCAGAAGCCCTTCCCTCCTGACGCTGGAGGTTTGAATCCCCAGTGGCTCTCCCTGTGGTCACAGACTGACACAGGCCATCAAGTCATCTTTCTGTCTTCTGCACTAACAAACACCATCAGCTGCCTGCTACATCCTCTGATTGGGACTCCCCACTCCACTCCCCTCACTTCTTTACCCACCTCAGTTCTTCCTGGACCTCTCTAGAGTCCTCATCCATGAATGCGAAATTCCTCCATAGCCGCTTCTCACACTGCTTCAACCCCATTGCTCTTCCATAAAGACCAAGGCTCCTAAAGCCCTCTCCCGGTGTGGCTGTTCCTGTCCTCCGCCATCCTGCAGGTCTGCAGGCTGCAGACGGGGGTCCGCCTCCTCCTCATGTGGGTTGACAGCCATTGACCCAGAGAAAGACTCTGGAATTCCTCTGCACTAGCCATTTCTCTCCCTGCAGTGATCATCTGCTAACCACCAGAGTTCAGAAATTAATTGGATGCTTTGGCACAGCCCAGAACCTTCCTCTCCACTCCTGAAACCTATTATCAAAGGTGGTTGCAGGCCACCCCAGGCTTCAGCCTCATTTCCTTGAGCTGTGTTTTGTTCCAGTCGTTTGCAGGTGGCGTCCTGCTGAGCCTTCTCACCTGGACCGTGGAGCTCCCACAGTCCCCTTTGATTGAGAACCCTCTTCCCAGCCAGAGGCAGGAAGAGGATGAGGCATGTGAGCCTGGTTGGCATCATGCCCTTTCCAGCTTTCTTACTCCTTCACAGCCCACATGCTCAAGGTCGTCTGTCTTTTTGTCCCTCCCCACTCGTTCCAGTTAGATTTCTACTAAAGTAATAGTTAGCATTTTTGAAACAGTGTTGGCTTATTTCATCCTTACCACAAACCCATGAGGTGGGTTAAGAGAGATGAAAGAACTTAGAAGGTCACAGTTTTATGTAACCGCTGCTTTCTTCTCTTGGCTTCCAGGCTTGGGTTTCTTCTCTTTGTTTCTGGCTGTGACTTTGCAGTTACAAACTCTGGGGGTTCTCCATCATCCAGTCATTTTTTAAATGTTACTCGGGACTCAGTTTGCGCCGTCTCTCTGCCGTATTCCCCTGAGGAACTGTGGTTCCCAGGATCAGGTGGTGGACCCCAGAGATCAGCTGTCTAGGGCCACCTTCTCTTCTGTGCTGTGGCCCTGTGTGTCCAGCTGCCTGGGGTGATTCACAGGGACCTCAGGTTCACATGTCCAAGGGCAACTGCCCTCCTGCAGATCTGTTTCTCTCTGATGTTTCCTGTCTTGGTAGACAGCATCATAGTATCATATTTGTCAGATAGGTACATATAGGTATTTATCAATCACTCAAGTAAGCAAAAAGTAAATACTTATCAGGCTGCTTGTTGCAGTATTATAGTTGTTAAAAAGTAAATACTTGAAAGCTTTTTGTTGGGTACTATTATTGATGAATAACAGAATATGCGACTCACCAAAAAAATGAGGTGTATTTCATTAAGTGAAGTGAGGTATATCAGTTTTAAGTGAAAAAATTTGCCGAATCAGTGTGTGATTGATCCCCAAAGAGCTAGAAGTCAGTAGGGGTCAGCACAGATCTTTTTTTTTTTTTTTTCTTTTTAAACCCATGTTCCTTGAAATCCTGGAGTTTTCTTGAAACACACTACTGGTCTCAAGATATGTTCAGGAAAAAATATTTCATGGCCAAGTAAGTTTGAGGGAAGATGCTTTATACTGTTTTCTGATGGAAATTCATAAGGCATGTTCACTTATCAAGACCTCTGAAGTCTTGCAGCAAACAAAGTATTTAACTTCACTAAAGCTAGTAATTCCCCAATTCCCTTGATGTTCAGTTCAGTTGATGTTCCAATTAGTGTTTAGTGGTAGACTGTTGTAAGTGCTCTTTTTCAGAAGCCCTTTCAGTATGCATGGATGAAACTGAAATTACTAATATCAAAGAAGATATAGTTTTCAGGAGTTTTGCAGGTCATTTAGTTAGTTCACACTTCTGCTCCATGAAGGAATCTTATGCACCGTTAATCTTGAGAACCAGCCTGTTTGATTAGTTCCCAGTTGGAATTGTTAGGGCGCTTGTTACATATTGATTCTGTTGGCTTTCATCTTCCTTTGGAATAACAGTCTTCTCTGTGAGACAAGTTCTTAAGTATATATGACTGCCCTTCTCCTGTTAGACCTGTTTATTTTGACTGTTGTGTTCCATTATTTTCCAAGGGTTAGATGAAAGTGAAGTATAACTGGCGCGTGTGTGTGTCTGCGCGCGTCTGTGCGCGTGTGTGTCTGCGCGCGTGTGTGTCTGCGCGCGTGTGTGTCTGCGGTAAAAGCTCATGCGGGCTCTGGGAGCCAGCAGCTAGTGTGTGTGGAGGCAGAGCTGGCTCTGCCATTGCTTCTTGTCCTTGACTAATTGCATCTTGTGCCTTGGTTTCCTGTCAAGAAAATGATAATCCCTCTCTGAGGATTAGTGAGAGCTTATGAGCATGGTTTGGGCTGGCCGTCTAGAGAACACTGAAGCTGCGAGGGGCCCTGTGGCTGTCCCCCCTGTCAGCCTGCTTCACTCACTGGCCACCTGTGTGTCCAAGTCAGGAGGTGGCACATCTGCAGGGTACATGCCTGAAACTCGTGGACATTCATAACCACAGTTAGTAACTCCTGCGATGCCAAGGATCTCCTGTACCTGAGTACTTTTTACTTTTGAAAACTACCCGATTTCCTAAGTATATTTTGGGTTTTGTTTGTTTTTCATATCTTTAGGTTTGGGGACCTCCTAGGTTTTCTAGCTATGAGACGTGATTTATGAGGAAAATATTTTTACCCCTTACCTAAAAATCACTTGAACCTCTCTGACTTTTATGAAATCTGCTTAAGAGTGACATTCTTTGGTGGCCTGATTATAAGATGGTAGATATATAGTTTGTAAAGTAAAGTTCAACATTAACAGAGAAGCAAGTATTTTGTGGGCACCTGTATTCTATTTTATTTTCCCAGCAGTTTAACAATCAGTTCAGTTCAACAGACACTTGAGTGATGCATCAATAGATTAAGCATGGGCATTCAGCACGTGCACACGCACACACACTCACACACATACACCCACCCATCCCTACCCCTCTAAACTGGAAAGCTCCATTACCTGAGTCTCTTGCGTCCATTGGAGCAGGCTGGTAGATACACAGGTGACCCACCCAGATGCCCCTTCAAGGAAGGACTTGACTCCAGTGTTAGCACCATTGGGCCTCAGCTGCAGAGCTGCCTGGACCAGGCTGCGCCCTTCTCAGCCCGGTCGGGGTTAACGGCCTGCAGTGTGAGCCGGTGTGAGACCCTCTGGCAACAGTTGTTAGAGCTCCCTGCCGGGTTGATGCTGGCTTTATAGGGCCTACATCACAGTTCATCTTTTCTCTGCCCCATCTGCTTCCTCCTTGTCATCTCGTGGGTGCCCATCTCTAAGAAGCATCTTCCACCTAAGCCAGGTCTCAACATCTGCTCCAGAGACCCCTGTCTGGGACCTGCTCACAGGTCTCTGTTGCTGCCCAGCTTGCATGTGACCTATCTGTCCTTTAAGACATTTTCGTGATGTGTTTACTTCTAACATTTCCTTGTAGACTTTGTTTTAGGTTTCTTTGCTGTATTAGTTATTAATATTTTAAGTACATAAGTGAGGCTGTTTAGGGGTTATTTAAAATGTAAGATTAGGTCATCCTCTTTAAACCTGCCCACTTAAGTATGAATTTTTGAAAACCTCAGATCATCTATGCATGAATTTTAGATACTCAGGGGGAACAACTAGAAAAAAGGAAATGGATAGAGAAGAATAAATCACATAGCAGCAGGAATAGAAGATTTTGCTAATTTTTCAGCATATTCGGAATATAAACTGAGGTGTGATGTGGCATAAAGTTCCTGTGTGTAGACCTGGACGCAAAAGTGTACAGCAAGTAAACTTGACAGTGTGACATGAAAAGTTGTATTTGATCTCATAGATTATCAGTGAGTTTTAACAGAGTGAGATTCATAATTGGAATCAGAAATGTAATACAAAGGATAGAGAATATGTAAAGAACATATTTGATGTGCTTATGCTGAGATAGGAGAATGGAGGTGTTATAAAAAATCCACACTGACCATTTTATTTGGTATATTTTAACTTTGCTAGAGGATTGCTGGTATCTTGACTTTATCTTTCAAATTGTCCTGATCGTTGCAGAGTTTATCTTAGTTTTTCAAAAGTCAGGCTTTTAAAAAAAAAAAAAAGTGGGCTTTCTTAAATTTCAAAATATTTGAGTAGATTTAATGCTGATACAATTAGGACTGACTTACTAACTCTTTAAAGCTATCGGCTCTTTTAATTGGAGATGTTGAGGTTTCCTCATTTAACAAATAGGCAATTGGTTGTTTTTCCCTATGACTTACAGTAGTTTCACTGTTTCGACACCCTGAAAATGGAAGAACCTAAAATTCAGACTAGACTGTATTAGTTTGTGGTCCTGCTACTTTGTAGCGTTAGAAGCTTGCCAAGTTTGATTGCTGCTTTGAGTTAGTTTCTTCATCTGAAGAGGAAGGGTCAGAACTATCATTAAGGTTAACCTCTAATTGCCAGTGATTATATTTGGCTCTTAAGAAGAAATGCTTTTGGTACACAAATGCATAGCACATAAAGTTTCTGATTTACAAGTGGGTTATGTGTCAGCATCTTAGAAAGAAGTATACTTGGCCGGGCACCCCATGGCTCACGCCTGTAATCCCAGCACTTTGGGAGGCTGAGGCAGGAGGATTGCTTGAGCTCAGGAGTTCAAGACCAGCCTGGGCAACATGGCGAAACACCATCTCTACCCCAAAAAATAAATAAATAAATAATAAAAATTAGCCAGGCATGGTTGTCCTAACCTGTAGTCCCAGCTATTGGAGAGGCTGAGGTGGGAGGATCACCTGAGCCCAGGGAGTTGAGGCTGCAGTGAGCCATGATCACGCCACTGCACTCCAGCCTGACAAGAGTGATACCCTCTTTAAAAATAAGTAAATGAATAAGCACGCTTTATTCCGTCAGTGTAGCATTATGAGCATGGACCATGTCTGTTTACCGTTAAGAGTAAATAATGCCTAGGATGGTGCCTGACATATGGTAGCTTCCTACTAAACATTAAAACTAAGTAGTCACTAAAATTCTGTAATTTTCATAAGCCTGTTTAAACACCGTGTTGGGATATGTATATATTTGCAATGACCAAAATAATGTAAAACATGACTAAATGAAACAGCAAGACATAAATTTTAGCCTAAAATCCAATATTTGAAGGAAAGAGTTTAGAAGAAACGAGATAGAATTTTGTAGAGATTCTAAAGAGGGATTTTGAGCAAGTTCAGATGCTTGATGATACCGGTATTTTATTCCTAAATCTTCTTAAGACATATAGCTTTTCAGTTCCCTAATTTATTCCTTCATTTATTTCTGTAAAATATTTATTGAGCAGCATGCCAGGCTCTGTATGAGGTTCTCACGAGCCTGTGGGGCTTGCACCCCAGTGAAGTGAGGGAGTTACAGTACAGAAACAAGTGCAGGATTATGGCCCGGAGTAAGTGTTAAGAAGGGAAAATCCCATTTAAAGGCAAACCTGAACATCTTCTGGGACTTCCTAGTAAGGCTCCTTTGAAAGTATGACTGGAAGGCAACTTGAAGAAGGGGAGGAACTCTCTAGAACTGTCTAAGCAGCAGCAGCAGCAGATGCAGAGATCCTCTGGTGGGGAAAGGAGACTGGCATGGCCAGGGAAGGGACATCCGTGGGCTGAACCTGAGGGGAGGGCGGGGGAGAGTTGAGGTTTTGTAAGAGGCAAATGAGAGAGAAAAGGATCTGATAGTGCCATATTAAGGATTTCCCTTCTTCAAACTCTGCCTTGGCTCCCTGTTGCTCTTAGGGTGACAGCCTATTCAGAATTAGGATGACACCGTCTTAGGATGACAGCGATTTTAGACAGCTGACTGCCATGTCAAGAATGATACAAGCAGACACAAGGTATTCCAATCTAGTTTAGACAATTAAAATAGTGGCCCGGGTAAGAGATGGTGATGATTACTAGAGGAGGAAGTGGAGATGAGCGAATGGATTTGAAGTGAAGTCCGTAGCACTTGAGTGTGAAAGGGTGA
The DNA here is from genome assembly GCF_007565055.1 of Rhinopithecus roxellana. Classification (NCBI taxonomy): domain Eukaryota; kingdom Metazoa; phylum Chordata; class Mammalia; order Primates; family Cercopithecidae; genus Rhinopithecus; species Rhinopithecus roxellana. Next base: position 30,378,261 of record NC_044554.1, on the reverse strand, counting down.
GGGCTGTGGCATCAGACTCATTCCCAGGTTTCTGACTTGTGGATACATGTGGTGTTGCCACTCACTGACACAGACAAGGCTGATGGAGAAAGGCATTTGGGGGGCAGAGTAGAACATTTTTTTTCAGTTGCTGATAGAAATTATAAGACAAGTAAAAGGAAAAGGAGTAAAAGAGCATCTAGAGAGGTATGAGAAAGATCATCCAAGATAGAATTAAAACTATGAGTTTGGGGAATTTCAGTGATTATTTCCCCTTAGGAAAAAATTAAGTGATGGGGAAAGTAGGGTAGGTCCAAACAGTTGATGCTATCAGATGGCACCACCAGTCCAAAACATGCTTATTATTAGTAAGTGTGCTATTGACCCTCCCAAAGTAGATGGTGAAAGGAAAGCACATGGAAACTACACACAGGAAACATTTCCAGAGTGGTTGCTGAGTTGTCAGTTTCTTAAAACTTAAGGGAGTCCTTGTGTTAGATACTTTTATATTCCACATTTGAACATACCAATTTGAATGGAAGACATAAAATACTTTCAGGATCAGGAATGGTGTTGTAGATTTATAAAATATTAAGACCCACAGCCTAGAATATAAATAAATTAATTAGAGAATAGCTTTCAGTGGTTCAGACTTACTCCTTAAGCATGACCTCACAGGGTCCCTAAATGTGCCTTAGATCACACAGAGCTCTGCAGTGCCATTGAGGATATAGGATGAGCTGAATTACTTGACAAGGTAACTCACACATAGATTTGCAGGCTTCAATAACCTAGCCTCATTGTTCCAGATCTCATTTACTTCCCAGTAACATTTGTTTTATGAAACCATTAAAATAATTTAGTGTTTCTTCATTTGCACTGGAAATACCTATTTAAAACCTTTGCGTTTTGATGTGATACACATAGATAGTCCTTAAATTATGTCTGTGATATTGTGCGTTGAGAAGTACTGGTTTGATACAATATTGAATACCTAAGTTACTTATGAGTCTAAGATGCTGAAGCATTGTATATTGTATTTGGCATTAGCTCCGTATACTTAGAAATAGTAGCCACTGCCATGTGTTAAGCATTTACTCTGTGTTAAGTATTTTCTTACACATTATCTTATTTAAACTCTACAACATCCATTTGAGGAAAGTAATTGGCCTCCATTTTGCAGACTAGGAAATTAAAGCTTAGAGAGGTTAAGAAATTCATCCAGTACTGCATGTACCTGCCTAGTAGGTGTGGCACTGAGCTTCAAACTCAGGTCTCTCTGAATTCGGAGTACATTTTAAATCTTGATAATTCTTGCCAGATTCCCTCCTTAGAAAGGGAGTGCTTATTTCCTTTCATTTTCAGCCTCACCAACATTTGCATTCTCGCTGAATTCTAAGAGAAAAGTTACTAAAAGTCCTAGGTAACCCGTGAGATTGAGTGATTTTTCCTATTTATTAGCTGTTTGTGTTCCTGGGAACTTCCTGAGCATATCCTTTGCCCTTTTTTCTTTGTGTTTGTCTTTCTAATTGTCATCTAGGTCAAATGATACATTTTTTTGGTAACTTTAGAAGGCAGAGAAAGGCAACAGAGTTAGTTGTGCTTGTGCAAATTTTTACCTAGCTTTTCTCTTGAGTGCTAATATCGTAATGATTTTGAACTAAATAAGCATATTTTTGTACACAGACCATATAATTAACATGAATGTGTTTCCACATAGAGAAATGGTCTCTGGATTAGATTGGGCCCTGCTAATGCCTGCAGACTGAGTGTTTCTGTCAGTGTGTCTCACCCTATTACAGTACCCCAGAGACAATCCACTAATTCTCTTTATTTCTTCCTCAGGTTTGCCTGCAATGAGATTTCATTCTCTACATTTAAAGGACATCCTTTCTGAGCTGCTGTGAATAAATTTGGAATGGTACTGTATATTTTCATCTAATGGAGAACTAGCTGTACTTTGAATAAGGATTGCTGCACTGGACGACTTTAGAACATCCCTCACAATGTCGTCAACCCGGAGTCAGAACCCCCACGGCCTGAAGCAGATTGGCCTGGACCAGATCTGGGACGACCTCAGAGCCGGCATCCAGCAGGTGTACACGCGGCAGAGCATGGCCAAGTCCAGATATATGGAGCTCTACACGTATCCTCCTGCCTAGCGCAGGTTGATTTGCTTAGAGTTTTGATTATTTACTAGTAAGACTTATGAATTATTAGAATTTTATATTGTTTTCTCCTCCCAGTTCATCATGTAAAATAGTTGCAGGGTTCATTTTTAGCCTTAAGTTTTTGAACAGAGTAGAACTGGTTCATTTTTAGTCAAATGCAGTGCTGGGCAGTACGGTCACCACTGAGCACACGTGGCTGTTTACATTTGAAATATTTTAAAGGTTCAGTTCCTTAGGCGCACTAGCTGTGTGTGGAGTAAATAAAACATTTCTGTCATTGTAGAAGGTTCCGTTGGGCAACTCTGGTCCAAAGCAAGGTCCTGAGGTTCTCAGCAGATTGTTTGTTTTACTGTCCATTTGTTTATATGTTGTCTATGACTGCTTTGTGTTATGAGAACAGAGTTAAGTAGTTGTATCAGGAACAGTTTTGTCCATGAAGCCTAAAATACTTACTACCTGCCCTTTTACAGGAAAAGTTCGTTGACCTGATCTAAAGGGATAGAACATCAAGCAAAAGTTTGCCTGTTATGGCCCTATTTTTTTTGTGTGTTTGAGACAGGGTCTTGGTCTGTCACCGAGGCTGGAGTGCAGTGGTGTGATCACAGCTCACTGCAACCTCAGCTGCCTGGGCTCAACCAGTCCTCCCATCTCAGCCTCCCAAGTAGCTGGGACCACAGACACGTGCCACCACACCTGGCCATTTTTTTTCATCGTTTATAGAGACAGAGTCTTGCTATGTTGCCCAGGCTCTGGCCCTATTTTCTAAAGTACAATATCTAAAAAGAATTTTATTCCCTTTATTTTTGGTCCATGATGTGCATGGGGGACTGTGCTGTGTGCTACAAAGGTGATGAAGGTGGAGGAGATGCAGTTCCCGCTATTCATGTGGTTGGAGATGCACCAGCTAATATGGAGGTTTTCTTGATTCCATACAAGTACGACATTGAAATTAGAGTTAAGCTTACTCAGGAGAGAGCAGATTGCCACTGTTTCTAGGACTTTAAAGTTGCTGATTCAACAGCTTCAGGTTTAAATTTTTAGAATATATCAGTTACTATCAAACTAGTTTTTGTGATATTCCAGTATGTTCTTACCTATGTTAATACTTCAGAATCCTAAAAAACAATTAAGTAGATATAAAACTATGTCAGTCTCGGAATTAGCATAAAATGTATTGTGTGTTTGCATATTTATATATGTATATACACTTACATATAGAATACTTTTAAAATAATAGCTTTATTGAGATGTAACTACGTACCATAAAATTCAACCTTTTAAAAAGTATACAGTGCGGTGGTTTTTAGTATATTTACAGAGGTTTGCACCTATCACCACTATCTAACTTTAGAACATTTTAATCACCCCAAAGCAACACCTTGTACCCATTAGCAGTCACTCCTCATGCCCTTGTCCCCCCAAGCGCTGGCAACCGTCATTTACTTTGTCTCTATGAATTTGCCCATTCTGTACATTTTGCATAAATGGAATCATATGATCTGCGGGCTGCCTATGTGGCTTCTTTGACCTTGCATGGTTGGAGGCGTCATCCTTGTAGCACGTATCACTGTGTACGTCGTTCCTTTTTATGACTCAGTTGTATAGCTAGTCTACATTTTGTTTGCCTATTGATCAATGATGGATATTTGGGTTTTTTCCACCTTTTGACTGTTACAAATACCACTGTAAACATGGTGTGAGAGTTTTTGAGTGGCTCTGTGACTTCTGGTCTCCAGGGTGTATACTCAGGAGTGGGATTGCAGGGTGCTGTGATGGGTAGGATGCTTTTAAAGAAGATAAGAGTCTTTGCCAACTGAGAGGCTATTATGCCACCCAACAGCATTCTGGCTTGCTAGGTATGGCATTTTCTTAATTCTTGTAAGAAAGCTGAAGGGTGGGGGTTCCACCGGTGAGGCAAGACACGAGTGGGATTTCTGATGTACAGAAAGCAGGAGAGCACTGCTCCAGAGCCCAAGGAGGTGTCACTGCTGATCTGTCTCTGGAGAATTTCTTTTTAAAATCCACCTTATTGAGATATAATTAATATGCCTTATAAGTCATGCCTTTTTTTTTTTTTTTTTTTTTTTTTTTTGAGGCAGAGTCTTGCTCTGTCACCCAGACTAAGTGCAGTGACACGATCTCAGCTCACTGCACCCTCTGCCTCCCAGGCTCAAACGATCCTCCCATCTCAGCCTTCAAGTGTTTGGGGCCACAGGCACACACCACCATGCCCAGCAAAATTTTATTTTATTTTATTTTTTTCCCCTAGAGACTGTCTCACCAAGTTACCCAGGCTGGTCTCAAACTTCTGGGCTCAAGCATTCCACCTGCCTCGGCCTTCCAGAGTGCTGGGATTACCGGCATGAGCCACCACGCCCAGCCTTGGGAATTTCTTAATGTGTTCTTTCTTACTAAATCAGGTTGGTCCTTTTTCTGATGGGTTATTTTTGCTCATAAGACAGTGAGACTTTGTATGCTAGCAGAAGTTACCGAATTCTTGTATTCTACAGATAATTAAATTTGTATAATTTATAGTTGTTCTGGTACCTGCAACTTTAATTTTTTTCAGGACTGCCACTCAAATTGGGTAGTTTTTCTTCCAGTTTTGTCTGAGAAAGTAATAGCGCCATATATTTACAAAAAATTGGAGAATCTAAACCAAATCTAAAATATCTTTCTTTAATTCTTTGGACATTTTTATGAAATAATGGCTACAGTTTGAGTCCTGTGTCAGGCTTTGTGCTTCGAACCGTCCACACCTCATTAAGCCTTATCTCACCGCGGGCTGGTGGCAGTCACCTTCCTCTGTGGATAAGCTTCAGGAACCTAGTTGTATAGCAGCTAGTAGTGGTGGTGAGGCGAGTCTTAAGATTCTCAGCAGTCTGAATCTAGAATCACCTTTAGACCCTCTATGTAGCCTTCAAGCTACTATATTTGAATGGATCCCATTTCTCAGAGTATTACATTTCTATACTTTCTTTGAGAAGTTTGAAGTATTTTGATTAACTCTTCAATATATTAGGATAGAAGTGAAACAATAGAGTGTATACTTACATTTATTACTTATTGAAAATCGTAAAATGTGATTTTAACCTAACTCTTCACATATCTTTTCAGCATCACTGTGAGAACTGAAAGAATTTTGAGTTGTCGGTCATGTTTTCGTAGAGCCATCTTCACTTTAAGCCATTTACACACAGTACTTTTTGGAATTGTGTATATGTTGCCATTATTGCTGTTTTATTCCAGCCCCAGGTTGCATAACAGAGCAGTTTTTCAGAAGTTTTCTCTTACTGGTGTATATTTGGTCATTTTAAAATAATCTCCTAAAGGCTTGTTCACTGTGACATCTAACACATACAGTTGTGAAAGGTTGCATTTCAGGGCAGGAGGTGCTTTGGAGTGGGGAAGAAGAAGCTGGCAGTGCCTCTCATCTGTTCTAGTATCACTCTGCAAAATTAGACATGCCTCATCAGCAGTTGGCAAAGGAAGTGGGTTAGAAAGGAAAACTGGTTGAGAGAAAAAGGAGGGATTCTTTTCCTTCCCCTAACTCTGGTTGGTAGTTAACAGCTGGATTTTTACCTATTGTGTATCCTGGAGGAGAAAATTGAGTGTTTTTTTCGAAAAAGCAACTACTCCTTGCTGTAAAACAAATATTCTTGGAGCCTTTAGGAACCTGTGACATTTGTGGTTGCTGTAGCAGGGAGGTGGGTTATTCTACAGCATAAATATTTATCTTGACTTTTCAACTCAAAATGGTGAAAGAAGGGAATTTTGAAAAAGCCAAAAATAAAAAATAAAAAAATCAGAAAAGACAGAAAAGAAAATGACCAGAGCATCTGCAGACAGAAAGATCCACTTTGGTTAACTTGGTTTTTAGCCGTTTCTCAAAGACTTGGTTTTTCTCCTAAAGTTTTAGCCTTGAGCCATTACTCTCCACTGTGAGTCTATCTGTTAAGCGCTTCCAACTATTCACTTCTAGTTTTCTATGATGTCTTACATATGTATAGTTACCATGCAGCCATGCAGCAACTGTGTGTGTGTGTGTGTGTGTGTGTGTGTGTGTGTGTGTGTGTCAGAGACAGAGTCTCACTCTGTCAACCCAGGCTGGAGTGCAGTCATGGGTTCATGGCTCATTACAGCTACAAGCTGGGGTCAGGTGATCACCCCGCCTCAGCCTCCAAGTAACTGGGACCACAGGCGCACACCACTACATCTGTCTAATTTTTGTATCTTTTGTAGAGACAGGGTTTCCTGTCTCTACAAATTTTTTTGTCTCACCATGTTGCCCAGGCTGGTCTCGAACTCCTGGACTCAAGCTATCCGCCCACCTGGGCCTCCCAAAATGCTGGGATTACAGGTATGAGCCACTGCACCCGGCCTGTTTTTCTTTTACAATAAAATACGCAGAATAAAATTCTATGCAGGTGGGTAAATACCAGGTTTCCTTCCTTTCGAATTTGAAATAGGTATTGGCATTTCTTATTCAATTTATTGACTCCACTATATTTCAGGTGTTGTGCTGAGGTTGGAAGACAAACATGGGTCCCGGCTAGAGAGGCATTTAAGGGGATGCAGTGAAGTATGAGGGTCCGGCCTAGCTTGTGCAGGTGTCAAGTCACGTGTTGGAGGTTTCTGTTCATTGTTCTGGGCCCCAGACCTACCTGTGTCTTGTTTCCAGGTCACGTACCTCAGAGTCATGATTTTACCTTCTCTTGGCATCAGTTTAAACTTTCATGCTGATGTCTTTCTTTTTTTCTCTCTCTACCTGAATAAATTCTCATAAACTTGGAAGTTTCTATTTGTCTTCCTGTACAGTGCTGTGGCCTGAATCAGTTTGTTCTGTTCCTTAGCCTGCTTTTTCCAGTCTTCTTTTCCCCCACTGGCACCATAAGAATCTCTTTCATATTTGAGAATGAAATTGGTTGATTTGAGAATCATTCATTCATATTTGAGAATGAGAATGAGATTGATCTTGGTTGCTTTCAGTAAGTCATAACATGAGCACATTCAGAATTCACATTTAATCGTCTGTTGTGATGTTTTGTGATAAGATTCGTGATTGCTGGGGGTCGGGGCACTTTTTCACCCGAGTCAGTCTCCTGAGCCCTTGGAGCCTACGGCTGTGCTTTGCAGGGACACTGTGCCAGGACACACTGGTCCCTGCTGCAACTCTGCACCTGCCAGTTGAGCAGTCCCGTCTTGGCTGCCGCCACCACTCTTTTCAGGTCCACACTCTGACCATCACCTTCCCTTCCATAGGAGCTGCGGCTGCAGAGGAGTGCTCAGGTGGCAGCTGTCCTGCTTCACCTGCTCACTGCAAAATTCTCTCCTTTATAGAAAACCAAAATTTCAAAGAACAGCAGATCAAACAGAAGGAATAACAAATTGTCTTCAAAGTAGATTAATGATGATCCATGTCTGTTTTAGAATAACCATCCAGCCCAACAAATGTGTTTAGACACTTTTCATCTTGCACTCTTCATTTAGGAGTCTTACATTAATCTGATTCTGCTCACCTAATGAACATGGCTTACATCAAAGGAACCTAAACAGAGAAAGTTTTCATATTTTTCAGATGTAATCTTTCCTTCTCTTGTGTGTGTATAGATATATGTTTATCCATAGTTTTAGCATAAGTCTGTAAAAGGACATACTGGTTCACAGAAAGAAAAAATGCAGATAGTAAGCATGTGGAAAATGTTCAACCTTATAACTGTTAAAGAAATGAAGAATTAGGCCAGCCATGCTCACGCCTTTAATTCCCAGAATTTGGGAGGCCAATGCAGGTGGATCACTTGAGCTCAGGAGTTTGAGACCAGTCTGGGCAACATAGCAAAACCTTGTCTCTGAAAAAAAAAAAAAAAGGAAATAGCCAGGTGTGGTGGTGCATACCTGTAGTCCCAACTACTCAGGAGGCTGAGACAGGAGAATCACTTGCTCCTGGGAGGTCGAGGCTGCAGTGAGTCATGATCACACCACTGTACTCCAGCGTGAGCAACAGAGTGAGACCCTATTTTTACCTATCATGTTGAAAAACATTGTTAAGAAATGACTATTACAGCCAGTGTTGGCGAGGAGACCAAGCGGTACAGTGCAGGCAGAAATGTTAGTTTGCTCTGATCTTTCTGGAGGGAAATTTAGAAATACATTTTTTTGTTTTGAGATAGCATCTTGCCCTTTCACCTAGGCTCGAGTGCAATGGCACGATCATAGCTCAGTGCAGCCTGCAACTCCTGGACTCAAGTGATTCCACCACCCACCCCACCTCAACCTCCTGAATAGCTGGGACTGCAGGTGCACACCACCACACCTAATTTTTTATTTTTTGCAGACATGGAGTCTTGCTATATTGCCCAGGCTGGTCTTGAACTCCTGGCTTCAAGCAATCCTCCCACGTTGGCCTCCCAAAGTTGAGGGGTTACAAGCATGAACCACACAGGCCTGGCCTGGAAATATATTTCTAGAGACATAAAAATGTACTGTGGCCCAGCAATTTGTTTATTTTTTAAACTTGATCCTAAGGAAATAGTTGTATTCAAAACCGCATGTGCGAGGCTCTTCGGCATATTTTAATAATAGGAAACAATGGAAAACAACCTCAATCTTCAGTATTAAGGATTTGATGTAACTATAAACTGCATTTAAAAATGCAATGAAGACTATTGACATGGAATAACGTTCGTGATATATTGCTGTGGGAAAGCAGGAGGTGAAGTGGTACGTGAGTTGTGAACCATCAGCACACACTCCTGCTTTTGAAAACCTTTTTGTATACCATATGGAAAGGAACTGTCCCTTATAAGATGGTGGGCTTATAGATGAGGTTTTAAAAGTTGCTCTTCTTTGCCTTCTAGATTTTCAGTATAGAGCATGCATTTTAAAGTACAGTTTATTAGTTTGCCTTTTGCAAATGTTAAGTCCTAGCTTGCAAAATTCTCGCTACCTTTTACTACTGACCTAGTACTATTAAAATTACTCTTAGAATTGAGAAATTATATATCTGTCTTAAAGTAAGACCCTGTAGAAATTATGAGATTGCATACTTGTCACAAGTGATTTTTTTTTTTTGGTTGGGGGCAGGGTTAGTATAAATATGGCAAATATGGCATGTTCTTCAGCTATTTTTCAAAGTTTGATTCATGGGATATATACTCAGAGTACTTTGAACATTATGTAACACAGTTTTTAGTTCATTATAATCAATTGCAATTAGTTTTTGCTTTTGAAGTATGCTATTAGATGTGAATTTATTTGCTTTGTATAGGATATTTCTTTTCAGAAATGCACCTACCCACAGATTGGACAGGACTTTATTCTTTTATGACTACAGACGGATTATACAGAATAGTATGTGAGCCTGCTGGTTTGCCATTTGGTACAGGTTAACTAGTTAATGTGTGAAGATAGGAAGTACTATGTGTGTGTGTGTGTGTGTGTGTATTTATTTATTTTTCAGAGGGTGTCTCGCTCTGTTGCCCAGGCTGGAGTGCAGTGGTGTGATTTTGGCTCACTGCAACCTCCGCGTCCTGGGTTCAAGCTGTTCTCGTACCTCAACCTCCCGAGTGGCTGGAATTTCAGGTGCGCACCACCTTGCCTGGCTAATTTTTGTATTTTTAGTAGAGACTGGGTTTCATGTTAGCCAGGCTGGTCTCGAGCTCCTGACCTCAAGCGATCTGTCCGCCTTGACCTCCCAAAGTGCTGGGATTACAGAGGTGAGCCACCGCACCCGGCCTAGGAAGTACTGTATTTTTAATAAAACTTTTAGTGCAGAGTCTTTCCATGTGATTTTAATACAAGTTACTTGTTTAAATTTCCACTTCTTAAGTCGCATTTGGGAAACAAGTGGTAGTAGGAAATGGTTCTGTTCTGTTTAGTTTTGCTTCTTTGATTGAATTCGCTTTTCTTTTAGCTAAGGAGAATGGTTGGAGTTTGGCAATAACTAAAAGTCAAGAATTGATTCCCCAGATGTGTTGACTTCAGAAATAAGGCATGGTGCCGTGGGTAACAGAGACATTTGAGAACACTGGCTCCGTCACCTTGCGGCTCACTTTATATTACATTAGTAGTAAATGCTGAACTCCGGGAAGGCAGTCTATTGGTGAGGCCTAAGTCACCCACATGGTGCCTGGCACTGGGCAGGTGCCCAGAGGGTGTCTGCTTGCTGAAAGGTGAGATGTGAAGCTTTGCATCTAATAGGACCCTTTCACAGCGACTTGCCCCTGCCCATCAGTACAGAAGCATACCTTGGCGGACAACGTTTCACGGACGACAGAAGAGTTGTAGGACCTGTGTGGAGGCTGAACCAGGCTTGGCTCTTGGACATAAACCCCTGTACCATGTTACACCATTTCCCCACCCGCCTGCGGAGGAGGCCCCAGATACCTGCTTACGTTCTCACCTGCTTTCTGGCCAAAGAAGCTCTCAGAGGACCTTCAGCAAAGAACCTCAGAGTTTTAAAAGTCAAACGTACGGGTTTGTTAGAGTCTATGGCTGCCTTAGTATAAAATACCTAATCTATTGTTTGCTGAATGAAACTTTTATTGCCTTGTAGACTTAATTTTTTATCTCTGATGTTTTTGCTTTTTCTTATTTCATCTTAATTCCTATATTTAACTTTTCCTCATACTCTGTTTTAATTTTTTTCCTTTAAGAATAACTTTAGATGTGACCATTTTTCTCCTAAAGATTAGTCATAGTTCATTTTTCTACTCTTCTAAAGTAAATGATTTATGAACACTCAATTTGTGTGCATGTTGGGGCAACAGGTGGTGAGTGTGGCGTCGTTGGGGCGGCGGGTTGGGGGAGCAGCAGGAGCCCACACCATAGAGAGCAGCCGGGAGGCTCCGGCCCTGTCCTTTCACGCAGGCGCCCTTCAGGGCTCATTCTTCAGGAAAATGGCACACCTGATAATTCAGGAATACATCCGTTTTACAGTCCTTCCTTGAACATGGGGAATTCTCCCCTTCCAGATAATATACTTGAATTATCCCAAGAGCTCTTTTTCCTCAGGTCTCATACCAGTGGGGTCTGAGGAGGGGCTGGTGCCCTAGACAGATCTCCCTCAGGCAGCTTCTGATCACATGAAGAGCCTGCTCGTTCCATTTCTGATAACATTTCTCCATATAGTTCAGTTGATTTAAAGCTGAGATAAAAATACGATGAAGCTAAGACTGTGTGTCATCAGAGCTATATAAGATCTGCTTTCAGTCCTGCCTCCGCTGACTCAGCCTGGATTCAAAGCACAGTTGATCCTGTTCTTTAGGCAAAGGTGCCCTAGACTGGGGGCACCTCTTGGGCTGCCATGTAAACTTCATGTACATTGAGCACCTTTTTATATGCTCATTGACCATTCGTGTGTCATCTTTTGTAAAGTGTCCAAGTCTTTTGCCTCCGGTTTTTTCCATTTTTGGGATATTTTGCTTTTTGTTAGTTTTAGTTATTTATATGTCAAGGGTACCAGTGTTTTGTCAGATATATTTTGCTAATATTTTCTTCAAGTCTGAGGCTTGCTAATCATTTTCTTAATGGTGTCTTTGGGTGAGCAAATGTGTATTTTGGGGAAACGTAATTTATTGGTTTTATTTTTTTTGCAGTTACTGCCTCTATGACATAAGAAACCTTTGCCTCAATCTCAAAGATATTTTGTGTTTTCCTCATAAGATTTTATGGTTTGGGCATTTACTGTTAGACCTGTGATCCACCTGTAGTTAACTTTTGTATATGGTGTGCAGTAAGTCTTGAGGTTAAATTTTCCCTGTGTGGATATCCAATTATTCCAGTGCCATTTGTTGAAAAAGACTTTTCCTCAATGGGCTGGCAACTTCTTGTCAATTTCTACCCCAAAAGTTGATTGATTGGAATGGTATTGAATGTTTTTAATGGCTTTTTTTTTTTTTTTTTTTTTGAGACAGAGTTTTGCTGTTTGCCCAGGCTGGAGTGCAATGGCATGATCTTGGCTCGCTGCAACCTCCACCTCACGGGTTCAAGCGATTCTCCTGCCTCAGCCTCCTGAGTAGCTGGGATTACAGGTGCATGCCACCACACCCAGCTAATTTTTTTGTATTTTTAGTAGAGATGGGGTTTCACCATGTTGGCCAGGCTGGTCTTGAACTCCTGACCTCCAGTAATCCACCTACCTCGGCCTCCCAAAGTGCTGGAATTACAGGTCTGAGCCACTGTGCCTGGCCTTAATGGCTTTGTTGAGATATAATTCACATAGCATACAATGCACTCATTTAAAGTGTACATTTCATTAGTTTCTGGTATATTCACAGATAATGTTCATCTGTCACATTCAATTTTAGAAGATTTTCATCATCTCAAAAAGAAACCCTGTGCCCTTTAGTTATTGCTTCCTTCTTACCCCATCCTGCTAATGTACTTTCTGTCTCTATAAATTCGCCTATTCTGAATATTTTGTGTAAATATAACTATATGATATGTGGTGTTATGGACTTAATTGTGCCCTTCCTCCATTCATACCTTAAAACTCTAACCCCCAGTGTATTTGGATGGTATTTGGAGGTAAGGTTCTTTGGGGGAATAATTAAGGTTAAATAAGATCGTGAGGGTGGGGCCTTACCCTGATAGGATTAGCGTCCTTATGAGAAGAGGAAGAGACACCAGAGAGCTCTCTCTCCACATACACAGAGGAAAGGCCATGTGAGGACACAGCGAGAAGGCGACCATCTGCAACCCTGGAAGAGAGCCCTCACCAGAAACCAACCCTGACAGTACCTTGAGCTCGGACCTCTAGTCTCCAGAACTGTGAGAAAATAAATTCCTGTTGTTTAAGCCATCTAGTCTGTGGTATTTTGTTATGGCAGCCTAAGCAGACTAATACATGTGGTCTTTTGTGACTGGCTTTCTTCCACTTAGTATGTTTTCAAACTCATCCATGTTGTAGCATATGTCAGTACTTCATTTTTATGATAAAATAAGATTCCATTCTGTGGATATACCACATTTTGTTTATTCATTCATCAGGTGATGGACAGTTGGGTTATTTCCACCTTTAACTATTACGAATAGTGCTGCTGTAAATATTTGTGTACAGGTTTCTATGTAGACATATATTTTCATTTTTCTTAGATGCCTACAAGTGTAATTTCTGGGTCAGATGGTAACTCTGTGTTTAACCATTTGCAGAACTGCCAAATTATTTTCCAAAGTGGCTGCATTATTTTACTTTCCCACCAGCAGTGTATGAGGGTTCCATTTTCTTCATAGTCTGGCCAACACTTGTTGTGTTGTGTTGTACTTATTTGTTTATTTATTTTGAGACAGAATCTTGCTGTCATTCAGACTGGAGTGCATGGCGAGATCTCAGCTCACTGCAACCTCTGCCTCTTAGGTTCAAGCGATTCTTCCGCCTCAGCCTCCTGAGTATCTGGAACCACAGGTGCGCACCACCATGCCCAGCAATTTTGGTGTTTGTAGTTGAGACAGGGTTTCATCATTGTTGGCCAGGCTGGTCTCGAACTCCTGGCCTCAAGTGATTCTCCTCCCTTGGCTTCCCAAAGTTCTGGGATCGCAGGCATGAGCCACCACATCCAGCTCAACACTTATTATTTTCTGACTTTTTGATTCTAGCCATCCTAGAGGGAATGAAGTAGTATCTCATTGTGGTTTCAATGTGCATCCTTATTGAAAATCAGGTGTCCACAGACTCATGGGTTTATTACTGTCATTTTGTAGTAAGTTTTGAAATTGTGATGTTTGAGTCCTCTAATATTGTTCTTTTTGAAGATTATTTTGGCTCTTTTGAGTCTCTTGTAGTTCCATATGAATTTTGGAATCAGCTTATTACTTCCCACAATGAAACCAACTGGGATTCTGATAGAGATTACATTGAATCTGTGGATCAATTTGGGCAGTGTATTTGTCTGTTCTCATGCTGCTAATAAAGACATACCCGAGACTGGGTAATTTGTGAAGGAAAGAGGTTTAATGGACTCACAGTTCCACATGACTGGGGAGGCCTCACAATCATGGCAGAAGGCAAAGGAGAAGCAAAGGCACGTCTTACATGGCGATAGGCAAGAGATCTTACGCAGGGAAACTCCCATTTATAAAAACCGTCAGATTCTGTGAGACTTATTCACTACCACAAGAACACTATCAGGGAAACTGCTTTCATGATTCAGTTATCTCCGCCTTGCCCTTGACATGTGGGGATTATTACAGTTTAAGGTGCTATTTGGGTGGGGATACAGCCAAACCATGTCAGGGAGTATTGCCATTGTAATAATTCTTTTTTTTTTTTTTTGAGACGGAATCTCGCTCTGTCGCCCAGGCTGGAATGCAGTGGCCGGATCTCAGCTCACTGCAAGCTCCGCCTCCCGGGTTTACGCCATTCTCCTGCCTCAGCCTCCCAAGTAGCTGGGACTACAGGCACCCGCCACCTCGCCCGGCTAGTTTTTTGTATTTTCGGTAGAGACGGGGTTTCGCCGTGTTAGCTAGGTTGGTCTCGATCTCCTGACCTCGCGATCCACCCGTCTCGGCCTCCCAAAGTGCTGGGATTACAGGCTTGAGCCACCGCGCCCGGCCGCCATTGTAATAATTCTTAAATCTTTCTGCCTTTTCTGTTTTTTGTTTGTTTGTTTGTTTGTTTGTTTGTTTGTTTTTTGAGATGGAGTCTGTCACCCAGACTGGAGTGCAGTGGCATGTTCTTGGCTCACTGCAGTCTCTGCCTCCTGGGTTCAAGTGATTCTCCTGCCTCAGCCTCCTGAGTAGCTGGGATTACAGACATGCACCACCACGCCCAGCTAATTTTTGTATTTTTAGTAGAGACTGGGTGTTTGACCATGTTGGCCAGGCTAGTCTCAAATTCTTGACCTCAAATGATCCACCTGCCTCGGCCTCCCAAAGTTCTGGGATTACAGGCATCAGCCATCATGCCCAACCCTTTCTACCTTTTT
Organism: Rhinopithecus roxellana; assembly: GCF_007565055.1. Classification (NCBI taxonomy): domain Eukaryota; kingdom Metazoa; phylum Chordata; class Mammalia; order Primates; family Cercopithecidae; genus Rhinopithecus; species Rhinopithecus roxellana. Next base: position 30,363,188 of record NC_044554.1, on the reverse strand, counting down.
TGATATAAGTGTTTGAAAGTATAAATTTCCTTGTAAGGATTTTTAGCCTCATTCCACAAATTTTGATATATCATATCTTCATTATCATTTAGTTCAAAACTCTTTGACCTTTGAATTATTTGGAAAGATATTGTTTAGAAATACTGGATTTTCCCGGGTAGCTTATTGTTACTACTTCCTAATTATAATTCCATTTTGATCAGAGAACACGCTGTATAATTTTAGTCCTTTTAAATGTATTGAAACGTGTTTAATGGCCCAGATAAAGCCTATCTTGGTGAACATACCATGCGCTCTTAAAGAATGTGGGTTCTGCAGCTCTTGGCTGTAGACAGTGATATGCTGGAGCTGGATCAGATCAGCTTGCAGGAGATGATTGTGCCCATCTCTCCCCAGCTCCCTGTGTGTGATATTGTCCTGTTGGTAGTTTGCATCTGCCATGGTGGGAACCTTACACAATAGACATCTACAAACGCTACGAATCAGGGCTTTTTGTTTTTTCTTTTCTCTTTTTCTCCCCACTCAGAGAGCCAATTTACCAGTATACCACTGGGTGTAGAATGTTATACCTGCCTGTTAAGTTATGACTTAAGGTGATTGATAGTCTTAACAGATCATCCAAGTCGTGATTGATATTTTTCCTGTGGTCTGGTTGCTGACAGGAATGTTGAATCTTATCCTGTGATTGTGAAATTGTCTCCTTTACCCTTTAATTCTGTCAAATTTTCATATATTTCAGGCTGGGTGTGGTGGCTCACGCCTGTAATCCCAGCACTTTGGGAGGCCAAGGCAGGCAGATCACCTGAGGCCAGGAGTTCAAGACCAGCCTGGCCAGCATGATGAAACCCTGTCTCTACTAAAAATACAAAAATTAGCTGGTCATGGTGGCGGGTGCCTGTAGTTATTCTGGAGGCTGAGGCAGGAGAATCACTTGAACCCAGGAGGCGGAGGTTGCAGTGAGCCGAGATGGCACCACTGCACTCCAGCCTAGGTGACAGAATAAAACTCAATCTCAAAAAACAAATTTTTTTTCACATATTTTGAAACTCTGTTGTTAGATAAAAATACATTTGCCAATATGTCTTTTAAGTGCATTTATTATGAAATGTGTCCCTTTTTATCCCTGGTAGTAATTTGTTGTCTTGACAGTTATAGCTTCTTTAGCCTCTTCCTATGCTTAATGTTTGCATGATAATCTTTTTCCATCCATTTGCTTTCAACCTATATGTATTTTTATATTTAAATTGTGTCCCTCATGTCAACGCATAGCACGGTCTTGCTGCTTTGCCCCTTCTGACCATCTCTGTCTTTTAATTGTATTTTTAGCCCTTTAACATTTGTTGTAATTATTAATAGATTAATTTTAGGCCTACCATTTTGTTAGTTTTTTTCTCCCCTTAAAAATTTTCTTTGTTCTTGCTTTCACCCTTCTTTAGGATTATTTGAAATTTTTTTATAGTTCCTTTTTTAATGTATTTGTTGGTTGTTTAGCTATACCACTGCAGAGTGTGTGTGTGTATAAGAGAGAAGAAGGAAGAAGGAATAAAGAGATTGCTCTAGGGATATAGTACACATTTTTCTTTCTTAACATTCTACTTAGAGTTAAGATTGTATTACATCATACCAAATGTAGAGGAATTGTAGTTGTATAGTTTCATTTACTACCCCATCCCTCTCCTTTATATTACTTGTACATATGTTTCTAAAGCCACAAGACGATATTATAAATTTTTGTTTTAAACCATCCTTTGTGTTTTAAAGAATTAAGAAAAGTATATTTAGCCAGATATTTACTATTTCTACTGCTCTTCATTCCTTCCCAAAGATGCAGCATTCTATTGTAGTGTCAATTTGCTTCCACCCAAAATGCAGGTCTGTACTATGAATTCCCTTCGTTTTATTTTACCTGAAAATAGCATTATTTTGCCTTCATCTTTGAAGGATATTTTCACTGGCTATAGAATTACATTGATTTCTTTTTTTCTTTCAGCATCTTTTTTTCTTTCACCACTTAAACATGTTATTGCCCTGTCTCCTGACCTTTGTAGTTTTTGATGAGAAGTTACTGGTCATTTGAATTCTTTTTCTATGTTATGTTATTTTTCGCTGTCTGCTTTCAAGATTTTTCCCCCTTTGGTTTTCTAGCAGTTTTAATCTTTTTTTTTCCTCTCAAGAGTTGATCATTTTTGTTGGTCTGTCTTCAAACCCATGACTCTTGTCTTTATTTTGCTGTCAAGACCATCCAATGAGTAATTTATTCTAGATTTCCTGGTACTGCAGTTCTAGAATTTTTATTTTGTTCTTTTTCATGGTTTCTATTTTTGTGCTGCAATTTTCATTGATTATGAACATATTTTTCTGTATCTTTGACTATAACTATGATAGTTGCTTTAGAGTCTTTGTCTCCTAATTCCAACATTTGGGTCAACTCCAGCTGGTGTCTGTTGATTGTCTTTTGTCTTGAGAGTGGATCTCATTTTCCTGTTTCTTTTACATCAACAATGTTGGACTATGCCGTTCCCTTCTTCCGACACTAGGCCACCTTTCAGTATACACCTCCTTTTGGTGGTTCTCCGGTGCCTTCAAGACCATTGTTTTAATATATTTTCCAGAGTTTATCGTTATTTGCCTGAAATGTGGTTAGGTACTTTGGTACTAAAATTGGAATCATGGTTTAAGTAATTGAAAGTTTTAAAGGCTCTACAGTGGCTATTAGGATGAAGATGGAGTGGAGGTAGGGGGTAGAAAGGAGATGTGTCCTCTATTTGCAGGAAATCCACAAAACAAGCATATGATTTAAAGACATGTACATATCCAGCTAAAAATGAAGAGCTAAGTCTAGAAACAATAAAAGATGGTTCCCACTATGGGTGGGGAGGGTTGGATCATAACGCTCTGGCTTGTTCTTTAGCTATTTTGCTTGTTTCATCTCTTCAATTTAGACATAAGTTGAACCTAAATTGTCATAAGCAGGAAGTCTCCTAACCACTATCATCTAATGCTTTCCATTCCTGACTAGATAATGGTGAGGAGTGATGCTAATTTGAAAATGAATGTGGTGTTAAACTGAGTAGAAACTTTAAAACAGCTTTTAAGAGGTGTTGGTTTTGTTTAAATTGTGCCTTTCAATCTGTTTTGTGAGGCCCCTTGCCTGTGTGTGTGTGTGAGGTCTCTGAGGGGTGGGCTTGGAGGAGGAAGTAATGGTGCGGAGGGGCAGTGTTCTGGGCACTGAGCTTTCCTCCACAAAGAACACTTGGTGAGAATGAAAGGATTCTGTGGGCACAAGTTTCAAACCCGTAGCCCTGCTCTCTAGAAGCAACTGCTACATTGATTCACTGATTCAAGTGCATCGCAAAGTCAGTGCACATAGTACAGTAGTTGGCCAGGTATCAGTGATGACCTAGTCATCATCACTGCATCAGTGCACACTTGAGTGCAGCCTTGTTGTTTCCGTCAGCAAATCATTTAAGGACCGCTGCAAGAATCTGCCCTGAAAGAACAAACCTTTGGATATCAAGAAAGCTCAGGATCAGGCTTAGAAAGTGGATGGGCGCAGATCAAGAGAAAATCTGGAATTAGTCTTGGACTACTACTAAGAAGTGCTAACACACGTAGTGGCTCAGAGGACTACGTTATATGGAAAAACACAGACATCCTTAGTAAGAGTCATAATGATTCAGAATGGACTCTGTGTAAAAACATTTTGGCAATATCCTAGCCGATCTATTTAGCTTTTCTTCATCCACTTGCAAGGATATTAGGATAAATCTGTTTAAGTCTAAAACAGGTGATTCTTTAGTAAGTGAAAGTAAAAATTCCATGTGATGAAAGTGCATTCTAATTGGCAGCATTTTCTTTACTTGATATTTAATGATACATGTTACGATTGATGTCTTAGCTGAAATTTGATAAATATATTGCAGTCTTTTTCACCACCATCTATTCCATGACGTTAAAAAACTGCGTACTCTATCTGTCTTCAGATGGATCTGACAGTGGGTTTAACTGATTCCCTTTGTTTGACAAATACCTTGTTACAAGTTTTTTGCCATTAGGAGCAATGCTGTGATAGTTTGCTAGCTAAGTATTTGTACACTTCCGTGATGATTTCCCTGTGATAAATGCTTATGAATACAATTGCTGTATCAAAAGGAATGCACTTATTGAAGGCTTTTGAATATTTCCAGATTTTACTTCAGAAATGGTGTAATTGTGTACACTCTTACCTCAAGCACATGGAAGCTCCCATTTTCCTGCACTTTAGCTATCGTTGGGTTTGTTTTTTAAAAAACCTTTGTTAATTTCGTAGCTGGGAAGCAATAGATTGCCAAGGAACAGAAGTCACGCTGAACTAAATAACCTAAAACATCCTGGAACCAAGTACCAAAAACTGGGTGCTGTGTGAAATACAGCAAAGTGTAGTGCTCTGCACAGAAGTAAGAGGGAATTCCCAGGCGTCTGAAGAAGAGAAGAGAGCTAAAAATGAAGGCACTAACCATTGTGAGCCTCCGTGTGGCAGCATAAGGATTTGAGCAAGGTAGGCTGGCACGGAGGGTCACACAGAAAAGGAAACAAAGCCTTATGCCTGGCTGGGAGGGGCTGGGAGCTGACGTTTCCATGGAAACCTGGAAGACAGAAGCCTAAATACCCTTTAGTGTATAGGTGAACTGAAAAAAATAATAATCAACGTACTCTCCCAGGAAAGCAACTAGTAAAGGATTTAAGCTGAGCTCTGGATGTAAGGAGAGTGGGGGAAAGTCTGTCTTTAGAATAAAGGAACAAAACACTATGGAAAACAAGACAGGTTTTTAAAAGAGAAATTCTATAAACGTAAAATGAAGTCATTAAAATTAAACAGTAAATCTGACACAACTGAAAGAGAATCACTTAACCAGAGACAGATCAGGAAAAATTAGAAAATTTGAACAAAGATAAAGTGATAGAAGATCATTGAAGACTTTCAACCGAGGTATAGAAGGTAACATGAAAATATCTCACATACTCGTAATAGAAGAGCTAGGAGAAAATAGGGGACCAGAAATATTTGAAGAGGTAATAGAATCTTTCAGAATTGTTGTAAGGCAAAGTGGGCATGTCATATTTTAAGGTAATTAACCATTTCGAGAATGTGTAACTCCAAAATAAAACAAGAGCTATAAGGGAACAAGTAAACTACCATTCCAGTAGAAGGGGAAAGAAAGGGAGGAAACCAGAAACGTAGAAAAAGAGTTAAAATAGATAATACAAAATAGGATGGTAGAAATTAATCCAAATAACAGTATAAAACAGTTTACCTAAAACCAAACTCATCTATCAGATATTATTAGACTCAGTTTTTTTAAAAAGTCAGTTATGCTGCGGTGGTTTACAGTAGACACACCAAAACACAGAAACAAAGGTTGAAAATAAAGGGCTGGAACAAAGACTTTTTTTTTTTTTTTTTTTGAGACGGAGTCTCACTCTGTCGCCCGGGCTGGAGTGCAGTGGCCAGATCTCAGCTCACTGCAAGCTCCGCCTCCCGGGTTTATGCCATTCTCCTGCCTCAGCCTCCCGAGTAGCTGGGACTACAGGCGCCCGCCAACTCGCCCGGCTAGTTTTTTGTATTTTTTTTTTTTTTTTTTAGTAGAGACGGGGTTTCACCGTGTTAGCCAGGATGGTCTCGATCTCCTGACCTCGTGATCCGCCCGTCTCGGCCTCCCAAAGTGCTGGGATTACAGGTGTGAGCCACCGCGCCCGGCCTGGAACAAAGACATTTAAGGAAAATTCTAACCGAAAGATAGGTATAATAATATCAGATACCATAAGTTTCTAAGGCAATATTGTTAGGAATAAACATGGTTACTTCCTAATGACAAAAGGTACAGGTTACCAGGAATGTAATTTCAAATATGTATATTAACACTGCCTCAAAATATGACATATTTTAGAGAATTATAAGAAAAATTGATAAAACTATTGGGAGATTTCACTAAAAATTTCCTGGTAATTAATAAACAGACAAATCAGAAACAATATAGAAGATCTGAAAAACAGAGTTGACCAGCTCTAACGGGTCCCTGTATCCAACAGAAACGGGCGTTCTTTTTAGGCACATGTGAAATAATGGCCTACGCTGTTCTGGCCCAGCAGAAATTACATACTTGGCAACAAGTCTCATCACATTTTAAGGAAACTATCAAAAAGATAACATTCTCATGTTTCTGCAATTTAATTTTAAAATAAAATTAAATTTTTTTGAAGGTAAAAAAATACATTTTGGAAATCTAAACTGTTTAACTCTTAGAAGAGAATGAACAGTGGAAAAGAGAAAATATAACTGAATGATAAGGAAAATACATACACATAAGATTTATGTGATGCAGCCAAGTGGCATGTAGAAGAAACTCTAGTATAAGTTTTTCATATACTTTTTATATAGTATGAACATTTTATATAAGTATTTTAAATGCTTATTTTTAAAAAATTATAAAGTTAACCATAACAAGGATCTGTAGAGAAAAAGCATATGTAAGGAAAGAAGTCGGCCAGGCACGGTGGCTCACGCCTGTAATCCCAGCACTGTGGGAGGCATAGGTGGGCAGATCACCTGAGGTCAGGAGTTCAAGACCAGCCTGACCAATGTAGAGAAACCCCATCTCTGCTGAAAACATGAAAATTAGCCAGGCGTGGTGGTGTGCGCCTGTAATCCCCATTACTCAGGAGGCTAAGGCAGGAGAATCACTTGAACCCGGGAGGCAGAGATTGCAGTCAGCTGAGATTGTGCCACCACACTCCAGCCTGGGCAACGGAGCAAGACTCCATCTCAAAAAAAAAAAAAAGTAAAGAGGTACAGAAATGAAATAAAGATACAGTAATGAAAATTAAAACCCAAAATAGTTCTTAAAAAAGCTAACAGACAAGCGTCTGGCAAAATTAATGATAAAAAGAATGGCTTTGAGGCGTCTCACCCTGCACCCATCTAAAACAGCAAACTTAATCCATAAATGCATGTGTCTGCTCCACCGACTGACCGTTTCCCCCTCTCTCTTTGGCCTCCCTACTCCCTGAGACACAACAACATTGAATTGAGGCCAATTGATAACCCCCACAATGACTTCAGAGTGTTCAAGTAAAAGAGTTGCATGTCTCTCACTTTAGATCAAAAGCTAGCAACAATTAAGTGAATGAGGAAGGCATGTTGAAAGCTGAGACAGGCCAAAAGCTAGGCCTCTTGTGCTAAACGGTTAGCGAAATTGTGCATGCAAAGGAAAAGTTATTGGAGGAAATTAAAAGCGCTGCTCTAGTGAAAGCACAAATGATAAGAAAGCGAAACAGCCGTATTGCTGATAAGGAGAAAGTTGGAGTGGTCTGGATAGAAGATCAAACCAGCCACAGCGTTCCCTTAAGCCAGTGCCTAATCCAGAACAAGGCCCTAACTCTGCAATTCTGTGAAGGCTGAGAGAAGTGAGGAAGCTACAGAAGGAAAGCTAGAAGCTAGCAGAAGTTGGTTCATGTGATTAAAGAAAAGAAGCCATCTTTTATAACAGTAGTGCAAGGTGAAGCAGCGAGTGCTAATGGAGGACAGCAAGTTAGCCAGAAATCTAGGATCATTGATGAAGGTGGCTGCGTAAGCAACAGATTATTTATTTATTTAATTATTTAATTTTGAGACAGACTCTGTCGCCCAGGCTGGAATGCAGTGATGCAGTCTCAGCTCACTGCAAGCTCCGTCTCCGAGGTTCACGCCATTCTCCTGCCTCAGCCTCCCCAGTAGCTGGGACTACAGGCGCCCGCCACCACGCCCGGCTAATTTTTTTTTTTTTTTTTTTTTTTGGTATCTTTAGTAGAGACAAAGTTTCACCGTATTAGCCAGGATGGTCTCAATCTCCTGCGGCTAATTTTTTTTTTTTTTTTTTTTTTGGTATCTTTAGTAGAGACAAGGTTTCACCGTATTAGCCAGGATGGTCTCAATCTCCTGGCCTCGTGATCTGCCCAACTCGGCCTCCCAAAGTGCTGCCAATTCTTAAAATATTGAGTCTTACAATTTTGTGTCCTTGTAGCCTCAGCCTGGTGATAAGCTTTCCTTGGGCCTCTTAACACAGAAACTAGAGCCTCTCACATCCTACACACTCTGGAGGCCTCTTGCCCCCAGGAGGGTCACACAGTCAGCAGCAGTTCCCTCTGTAAGTCTCACCATCCCCCACACAGCCTGCACCCCCAAGGCCTTCTGCCATGCTGGTGCCCTGACTCCCACTGCACATCCTTCTATTGGAAGGAGATGCCACCTGGGACTTTTTTTTTTTTTTTTTTTTTTTAAGTTCTAGGATATATGTGCACAACATGCAGGTTTGTTACATAGGTATACATGTGCCATGTTGGTTTGCTGCACCCATTAACTCGCCATTTACATTAGGTATTTCTCCTAATGCTATCCCTCTCCCAGCCCCCCACCCCATGACAGGCCCTGGTGTGTGATGTTCTCCGCCCTGTGTCCAAGTGTCCTCATTGTTCAATTCCCACCTATGAGTGAGAACATGCAGTGTTTGGTTTTCTGTCCTTGCGAGTAGTTTGCTCAGAATGATGGTTTCCAGCTTCATCCATGTCCCTGCGAAGGACCTGAACTCATCCTTTTTTATGGCTGCATAGTATTCAATGCCACCTAGTGTTTTCATAGCTAGAGAGAAGTTAATGCTTGTGTCAAAGCCTCAGAGGACAGGCTGACTCTCTTAGAGGTGAATGTAGCTGGTGACTTTGTTGAAAGGAGTGTTCACTTACCATTCTGAAAATCCTAAGGCCCTTAAAAGAACTGTGCTAAGTCAAGCCAATGTGGTGGCATGTGCCTGTATTTTCAGCTTCACAGGAGGCTAAGGTGGGAGATCACTTCAGACCAAAAGTTTGAGGCAGTAGCATGCTATGATCATGTCTGTGAATAGCCACTGCTCTCTAGCCTGGGCAACATAGTGAGATCCTGTCTCTTAAAAAAAAAAAAAAAAAAAAAAAACTCTACCTATGCCCTAGAAATGGATATTAAAACCATGATAAACCACAGTATGAATGCATGGTCAAGGTTATAGTCAATGAAAACTCATGCACTACAGGGTGCTGGACAGCCGCTTTGTAGCACCAAGTTGGCAACTCTTAATAATGTTAAACCTACCACTTTGGGAGGCCGAAGCAGGAGGATTGCTTGAGCCCAGGAGTTTTGGACCAACCAGGGCAACATAGCAAGACCCCATCTCTACAAAAAATTGTTTAAAAGGGCCTGGCAAGGTGGCTCACATCTGTAATCCTAGCAATTTTGGGAGGTCGAGGCAGGTGGATTGCCTGAGGTCGGGAGTTCAAGACCAGCCTGGCCAATACAGTGAAACCCTGTCTCTACTAAAAATACAAAAATTAGCTGGGAATGGTGGCAGGTGCCTGTAATCCCAGCTACTCTGGAGGCTGAGGTAGGAGAATCGCTTGAACCCAGGAGGTTGCAGTGAGCCAAGATCGCATCACTGCACTCCAGCCTGGGCGACAGAGTGAGACTCTGTCTCAAAAAAAAAAAAAAAAAAAAAGAATATACGTCTCTTGTCACTTAGTATTTATGTGCTTCAAGAAACTTGTACATGTATGCAAGGAGACCTGCTAGTTTTATTCTTTGCAGCTTTGTAAATACACACAAAAAAGGCACCTGCCAAAAGGACCATTATCAAGGTCCACCACCAAGAGAGTTGATAAAGTTTTGTAAATGTGTGTTACACAGTATATTACAGCTGTAGTTACGTCAAATACCATCAAAAACAAATGACAGAGCAAATGTACATGTTATAGTTTGTGTATTTTAAAAATGTAAAACATGGCCAGGCGCGGTGGCTCACGCCTGTAATCCCAGCACTTTGGGAGGCTGAGGCATGCGGATCATCTGAGGTTGGGAGTTTGAGACCCGCCTGACCTACATGGAGAAGCCTCATCTCTACTAAACATACAAAATTAGCCAGGTATGGTGGCACCTGCCTGTAATCCCAGCTACTTGGGAGGCTGAGGCAGGAGAATTGCTTGAACCCAGGAGGCGGAGGTTGTAGTGAGCCAAGATCACACCATTGCACTCCAGCCTGGGCAACAAGAGTGAAACTCCATCTCAAAAAAACAAAACAAAATGTAGGACATGTGAAATGTATTGGATATATATTTATCCAGCAAAATATAAAAACATAGGAATGATATATACCAAAACATGGTGGTGTTTGCTAGGGTAAGAGGAAGGAGTGGGATGAAAGAAGAGAACATAGTGCTTCACTTATAACCTGTAATATTTTATTTTCTCAAAAGTTGAGGGGGGCTATAGGTGGAATATGAGACAAGTGTGGGAATGCAGTAAGATCTGTCAAAACTGGGTCATGAGTATACAGTAGTTGCTTATTGTAATCCGTGATTCTCTGTACAATTGAAATAATGAATAAAAATTTTCATTGTTTTAAAATACAGTTCTTCGATTACTACCTAGATTGGTTGAGTATTTTATTAGATTTGGGAGCATTAGTATGTATTTATTTTACCTTTTAGATTTTCTGTGGTATATTTTGTTCATGTTTTCATAGAGATTCTTTTTTTTATTGCTTTAAATTACCTTAATTCATTAAAGATAGTTAGTTTAAGGTATTTCGTATTAATCTATAATTTTGAATTTGTTTATTTGTTTTTTTGAGACAGAGTCTTGCTCTGTCGCCCAGGCTGGAGTGCAGTGGCGCAATCTCGGCTTCCTGCAACCTCCACCTCCTGGGTTCATGCCATTCTCCTGCCTCAGCCTCCCAAGTAGCTGGGACTACAGGCGCGCACCACCACGCCCAGCTGATTTTTTTGTGTGTTTTTAGTAGAGACATGTTGTGGGAAGTCAGGGACCCCAAACAGACAGGATTTCACCGTGTTAGCCAGGATGGTCTCAATCTCCTGACCTCGTGATCCCCCCCATCTCGGCCTCCCAAAGTGCTGGGATTACAGGTGTGAGCCACCGCGCCCGGCCTGAATTCACTTTTTTGTATAACCTTACTTAGAAAGGGCCACTCCAACCTGAGAACAGATAAGTGTTCACATATATATTCTTGGTTTTACTGTTTTAGCTTGTATATTTTAAATCCTAATCCATTTGTAATATATTTTGGAATATAACATGGAATATTTAGAAATATCTTGCCTCACGCCATTTATTAGATAATCTTTTACCCACTGTCTTGACGTATCTTTATATAGTAAATTCTTAATTATACCAGAATATTGTTCTGTTCGGTTTTGTTGATCTTTCTGAGTATAAGTATCTCTCCGTTCATTTTAGTCAATTAATGATACACGCAGATAAGCTCGTTGTATTGAAAGGATACAGCAGAACGTGATGGTTCTCTGCCCTGCCCGTCCCCATCTTCTCATTCTCTGCGCTCCCCCTGCAGAGGCAGCTGTTTTGCAGTCAGCTGTCTCTGCTGTGGTTTATCCATCTCTGTATTTCTCAGTAGTGTGTGGACACTGCTGCCATTGACTGATAAGTTTTAGACGTCTATGACTATTGTAATACAAGGACTTGGCTCTCGAAGTCATTTTAAAATAAAGTTTGTGTTATTTCAATATTTAGAATGTGTGCCTCTGAAAAAGTTACAGCTGAGCATCATAACAGACAGTGCTTGTTGTTAGCTGTTTGCTTTTCCAGGAGTCAGTGATTGCATTTTCCTTTTGGGACAGTTTTCCACAAGGTCAGTCACACTAGACAATCTAAAAGGTCCAGATTTTTTTATTGGCAACCTCCCTCCTGGAATGTTCCCTTCTCCACCTTGGCAGTGTTGCTCTCAAGGCCTACCAAGAACCTTGTGAATGAGGCTTGTTGCCTTTTAGCTTTATGGATAGTGTGAATGGGATCTTTGTTCCACTCTAGTTTTTAACAGGTTTTGGTTGATATATTGGGAATGCATTGGTAATGAAATACAAGAAAATATGTTTATGTTAATGACCGTTAACGTCTGTGATATATGTTGGTTTCCTTAACTTCTCTCCAAGTCATGTTTATAACTACTGTACTAGTGTTCACCAGTCAAACCAAGCACGAGGCGCTGGAGTTCCTCCTTCTAAGTCGAAAAAGGGGCAGACACCTGGAGGAGCTCAGTTTGTTGGCCTGGAATTATATAAACGACTTAAGGAATTTTTGAAGAATTACTTGACAAATCTTCTTAAGGTAAGATGTTTCACATATACACTGAGTATTCATAACAGGATATTTTAAAAAGGAGTGAAATAGTGGTTCTAACTTGTTAAATCTTTCACTGTCATCTGTTATGTTTTAGACACTAATGTGGGTGACAGTGTTTTGCTATTGCATAGTCTTTTACCTACTGTGAATATGAAATCATCATAAACTATATTCTGGGGTTTTGTTTTTTCGAGATGGAGATCTCACTATGTTGCCTAGGCTGGATTTTTGATTTCCTGGGCTCAAGTGATCCTTCCACTTCAACTTCCTGAGTAGCTGAGACTCTGCAAATGCTTACCACTGTGCCCAGCTCATTCTGTTTTTTTAAATTAGAAAGATTTGATAACCTTTTAGCATAATAGTCCCTTCCTTAAGTTACCAACCATTTTGGATTTGGTTGTTAGAAATGATGAACTTTTTTATTTAAAGCAAATACGTATTCATATTACCTACATTTACTGTAAACCCAACGTGGGGTTCCCTGTCAGGTGTATAAATAATTGTAAGGTTATTCAGTCTTGGAAACCATGTTTTTCAAATGTGATCTTGCTCTTTACACATGGTTGTGAAGTATTTTTTTTTCTTTTCTTTTCCCTTTTTTTTTTTTTTTTTTTAAAGACAGGGTCTTGTTCTGTCACCCAGGCTGGAGTGCAGTAGTCCAATCGTAGGTCATTGCAGCCTCCAACTCCTGGGCTCAAACAATCCTCCCACTTTAGCCTTCTGAGTAGCTAGGACTACTGGTATGTACCACCATACCCAGCTCCCAGCTAATTTTTAAATCTTTTGTAGAATCAGGGTCTCTTTATGTTGCCCAGGCTGGTCTCCAACTCCTGGGCTCAAGCAGTCCTCCTGCCTCCGTCTCCCAAAGTGTTGGGATTACAGGTGTGAGCCACAGTGCCTGGTCATGACGTGTATTTCAAAACTGCTGTGAAGTTGTGCTCGTGACTAGGATGAGTTTCACTGTGAATATCCATTTCCTTCTAGCATAGGTCCCTCCCACTCCAAGCCTTTGGTTGGGCAGTGGTGGAGTCTTTTCCCCTTCATCTCCCGCCTTTTTCTTCCTTGGTCTTCATCCTTTGTAGCAAAGGCAGTGTGACTCCTTGTATCTAGCCACAAGATGAGCAAGTGGGTCCTTCATCTGGTTCTACACTGTCACAGAGTGAAGATGTCTATACTCTCAACCCAGGGAAATTTGCAGGAACTCTTCTGTGTATATATTTTAAATATTTTTGATTTACACAATGTGCAGAAATTTCTGCATGCTGCAAAATTGTTTTACCTAATTTATTTTTACAAGCTAATTGAAAACTTTAAAACATCACGCTAACAGACTGTATGTAGTTGGCTGGCCACAAGTTGTGACTAGTGTATTATTTTCATCTTCCTCACATGGTGTTTCTAAGGTCTTGCTGAAGCCACTGTTCTTTTTATTCATAACACATTGTAAAGTGAATGTTCTAATTAATTATTCTTTAGTACTAAAGTAAGAAACAGTGTATTGTGCTAAGTAATAATGTTGATGACCATGCCATCAGTGATATTTTTGCATTTTAAAAAGGTCAGGTACCATCAACCAAAATAGCTTAGCTTTACATTTTAAAGTTCATTTCATATTATTTAAATTTAAATGAACAAAAAATTATGTGTGTCGAGATGATCAGGTTTTTACGTGGCTTCTTCGGTCACTCGTGTACCTTATACAGTTGAAGCTTCAAGTTTGTCGTAGCCATTTAGTTTTCACTGAAGACACTGAGGCTCAGAGAAGCCAGTGGGCTCGCCCCAGCCCTTCCTGCAGCTGTTCCGCCCCCACCTTCCTCTTTCGTGCTTCTCTGCTCCACACACCTAAATGGCAGTGCTGCCATACAGTGCCATTAATGTTTTTAAAGGGTAAAGCTTACTTTGGAGATGCCGTTCATCCCTAAGAAAAAATTTCAAGTTAGTCTCCTTCAAATAAAAATTCGTGACTCGAGTTTTGGAAATCTGGATAAAAATAATTTTGGTAAATGCACATTTTCTTTATGAGGGCTTGTTAAAGAGGAAGTATTGTTATACTATCGTACTCACATTATTTTTATAGATTACCACAAAAAAGTGTTTTTATGGTTTTTAAGAAGGAAGAAGATACATTTAAAAATTGAATAGTATTAGCCTCGTTGTCTGAATTGCTGAGTAGGACATGTTGATTTGATTTCTTTTTTGGGGGGGAGGGGGGGCGGCAGAGTCTTGCTCTGTTGCCCAGGCTAGAGTGCAGTGGTAGGATCTTGGCTTACTGCAGCCTCCGTCTCCTGGGTTCAAGCGAGTCCCCTGCCTCAGCCTCCCGAATAGCTGGGACTACAGGCATGCACCATCACAGCCGGCTAACTTTTGTATTTTTAGCAGAGACAGGGTTTCACCATGTTGGCCAGGCTGGTCTTGAACTCCTGACCTCAAGTGATCTGCCCACCTCGGCCTCCCAAAGTGCTGGGATTACAGGTGTGAGCCACTGTACCTGGCCAAATTTTTTTTTAAACAAAATATTAAAAATACAGATGATTTTGAGGTAAATTTCTTAATAAAAAGGAATTACCTGCATATCAAATGTTCAGGGTACTTTTTTTTGAGTGTGGATATTTAATACCATGAAAAATGTTCCTGTTTAATTTGAGATGAAAGAATTGTTTTACTATATTCTTGTGAGTTTATTAGCATGTTTTTATATACAGAATAATTTAAAGAAGCCATCTAAAATCACATGTATCAATGTATTTTAATACAGTAGATGTTATTAACTTTTATTTTTAATTTATAATGTGACAAATTAGTCGTCTTAAAGCTTTAGTTAACTTGTTTTTAGGATGGAGAAGATTTGATGGATGAGAGTGTACTGAAATTCTACACTCAACAATGGGAAGATTATCGATTTTCAAGCAAAGTACTGAATGGAATTTGTGCCTACCTCAATAGACATTGGGTTCGCCGTGAATGTGACGAAGGACGAAAAGGAATATATGAAATCTATTCAGTAAGAGTTTTGTTTTAAATGTGTTTTTTAAAAATGATAAATTGTCTTTTAGTAAGAGAATCTAGGCAAATATTAAGCTTTTTTCAGAGTAGTAAACTAATTTTCATTGTTTTATCAATAAATGTCCCTTAAATATTTTTTAGCAAGAAAGTAGAAGAATGGGTAAATTGGAGTTCTAAAATACAATTTGTCCATTTCTGCATTTGCTTTTTAAAAATTTCTTCTTTAATTACCTGACCCTACCATCACAATTTGCATGGAACTGCATGAGTTTTCTCATTGAAAGTCCTGAGTCCTGGCAGTCCCAGGCAAATCAGGTGCCATACCTGAGGGCGAGCCCTGAGGATTAGCCCTCCCATGCTTTATAGTCTGGGAAACCCTGCTTCAGGGAGAGGACCCTGACTTAATTACTAAATCACCCTCATTAATATATGTTGCTTCAGTCAACAAAAGGGGTTTTTTTGTCCATTGGCTTTCAAAGTATGGTCCTGTATTTGTCTGTTTTCATAACTTCTGATAAAAAACTACCTGAGACTGGGTAATTTATAAAGAAAAGTTTAATGGGCTTAACAGTTCCACATGGCTGGGAAGGCCTCATAATCATGGCAGAAGGCACATCTTACATGGTGGCAGGCAAGACAGAATGAGAGCCAAGCAAAAGCAGAAACGCTTATAAAACCATCAGATCTCGTGAGACTTATTCACTACCATGAGAACAGTGTGGGGGAACCACCCCATGATTCAGTTCTCTCCCACTGAGTGCCTCCCGCAACATGTGGGAATTATGGGAGCTATAGTTCAAGGTGAGATTTGGGTGGGGGTGTAGCCAAACTGTATCAGGTCCCCAAACCTGCTCTGTCAGCATCACCTGGGGACTTGTTAGAAATGCACATTCTCAGGCCTCATCCTAGACTTAAAGAGAAACTCTGGAGATGGGGCCGAGCAATGTTTTACCAAGCTCTCCAGACAATTCTGATGCATGCTCCAGTTTGAGGACCAGTGTTCTAGAGCAATTAAGGGAGGACTCAGAAGCTCTCCAGACAATTCTGATGCATGCTCCAATTTGAGAACCAGTGTTCTACAGCAATTAAGGGAGGACCCAGAACAGTCTGTTCATAGAGTGTCAGATCAACACAGGCAGTGCCCTTTAAAACTAGTTTTGTTAAAATGTCAGATTCTACATAAAGGAGTTAATCACCATATCCAAGAATGTTGCTATAATAGCAATACTTTGTAGCTTCACTTTTGACAAATTTAAAAGAAAAACATAATGCTAGTTGCAGTGGCTCATGCTTGTAATCCTAGCACTTTGGGAGACCGAGACAGGAGACCAGCCCGGGCAGCATAATGAGACCTACAAAAATGTGTATCCAGGCATGGTGACGCACCTATAGTCCCAGCCACACATGAGGCTGAGGTGGGAGGATCGCTTGAGCCCAGGAGGTGGAGGGTGCAGTTAGCCATGATCCTACCACTGGACTCTACCCTGAGTGACAGAGTGAGAGCCTGTCTAAAGAAAAAAAAGAAAAGGGCCGGGCGCGGTGGCTGACGCCTGTAATCCCAGCACTTTGGGAGGCCAAGGCGGGCGGATCACGAGGTCAGGAGATTGAGACCATCCCATCCCGGCTCACACAGTGAAACCCCGTCTCTATTAAAAATACAAAATATTAGCTGGGCGAGGTTGCGGGCGCCTGTAGTCCCAGCTACTCAGGAGGCTGAGGCAGGAGAATGGCGTGAACCCAGGAGGCGGAGCTTGCACTGAGCTGAGATTGCGCCAATGCACTCCAGCCTGGGCGACAGAGCGAGACTCCGTCTCAAAAAAAAAAAGAAAAGAAAAGAAAGAAAAGCATAATGTATCCTGGATGCATGACTTGTTTTTATTGTTTGTGTAGCTCCAGTTTCTATACCAAAATTGTTAATTGCTTCATAATGATACTTTGCTATGTAGTTAATCTGGTTCTAACAAAACTTTCTAGGTTTAGTTGTTTGATTTGGGGTTTTTGTGCTTCCCCTTTAACATTTTGTTTATTTTTTAACTGACAAAAATGTGTACACCATGCCTTTTTGACATATGTGTGTATTGTGGAATAGCTCATGGGATTTCTTTTCTTTTTCACGTATAAATGCTTTCTTGAGACTCAAAAGTTGTTAGTATAGGAATCAGGATGATATTGGTTCATTTCCTTTTGGAAACCTGCTTGACCTAAATGTGTACCCTACAGTAACATCACAGACTCCTAAAAATCATGACGGTTTTTAAACTTTTCCTATACTGTTTTCAACAACAGTTAAAGAAAATATACAGAAAGAAGTTGAGCTGACAAATGTCTGTGCTTGGATACCTCTTGACGTTGTTGGCTCTTGAGAGTGGTTTTCTGATTTCGTCATGATAGCAGATTTTGACCAACTTGTAATCTAGAAATTGTGATGAAGTAACTTGAGATTTAGATGATTTCCTATGACTTCAGTCTTGGAAAAACATAGTAAAAGTATAGACATTTTGTACTTTTTTTTCTCCAGCTTGCATTGGTGACTTGGCGAGACTGTCTGTTCAGGCCACTGAATAAACAGGTACCTACTGGTGTGAGCGTGTGCATGTTCCTTTTAAAATCCCTCCACAGTTTCGTTGCTTAGCCTTTGTCTGCTCACTCCTTTGCATTATCCCATCTTACATTCTTTAATGGCTGTGAATGTTTAAGGGATATGTAGTAATATATTATCATATTCTATAACCTGTGTAATGTTTTTCTACATCCTTTCTAAAGGTAACAAATGCTGTTTTAAAGCTGATTGAAAAGGAAAGGAATGGTGAAACCATCAATACAAGATTGATTAGTGGAGTTGTACAGTCTTACGGTAAATAATTTCCCTTTAGTTTATTCAAAGTTTCCACATCAAATGGCAATTATGACAATGCTCTAACAGATTTCACTTTAAAATATTTTCATATTATAAAGGACATTGTTAGCATTTACGAAGGTACTTCTCTTTCTTTTTAAGTCAGTGTGACTTTGTTTTTATCCAACATAAAAGCTGTTTGATCCGTGTGCCTTAAGGAAATTTTGATGAAATAGACATTTTAATTATTTTCTTTTCTGGTCTCGTAGTGGATTACTGGACATGTTAGAGTGTGAGCTCAATGATAACCAGAAATCTATATCAGCTTGAAAAATTGAGATTGAGAAACTGATAAAGTAATACAATGTCTTAAAAACTTGGGTAGCATTGTATTTCTTTGCAAATTTAACATTAGTTATTTTTATCGCTTTTGGAAATATAAAAGTTCTCTAAAGGAACTTCATCATAATTTTGAAGCATACCTGGCCATGGGTCAGAATTACTTGCTATTTATACATCTTGGATTTTTTTCCTTTTTTATTTTATTGAAAGAGTGTACTTTAATACTAGTGAGTAAGAGTTACTTATGTCCTGCCATTTCACATTTACCTTTTAAACATAACTTAAACTGAATGCTACACCTAAGTATATTCTGTGAAATATAACCAAAAAAATAGGGTAATTGAAATATAGCTCATATTCATTTCTAGTGGAATTGGGGCTGAATGAAGATGATGCATTTGCAAAGGGCCCTACGTTAACAGTGTATAAAGAATCCTTTGAATCTCAATTTTTGGCTGACACAGAGAGATTTTATACCAGAGAGAGTACTGAATTCTTGCAGCAGAACCCAGTTACTGAATATATGAAAAAGGTAAGCTTAAATATAGTACTTTAAGTAGACTTAAGTTAAAGTCATTGCTACTCAAGTGAGTTCTTTTTAGCATATACAGCTTTCTTTACAAGTCATTTGTTGGGCATTGTTTTTCTGTAGTGTCTTCATCAGGTGCAAGTGCTTCTCCTAATTCTCCAAGGAGCTTCTATAAATTAATTTGGTAATCATTACTAAGAGTTCTCCTTGCTGTTCTAAGGATATAACCATAATAGCTACATGACTTTTTAAACTGTTTATCCTAGAATGTGGATTTATATATAATGGGCATAACAGTCACGTCAATGAGAAAATTTTAAGAAACAAATATTCTCAGATTTGCAAACTTTAAGCTTTTCCTTTTTTGCTTCTAAAATACCCCTAAGAATCTGTTACATGGCTTTCAGGATTATATTAGATGAAAGGTTCTTCTGAAACTAGGATTTAAATTCTAATATGAGAGGATGGCTATCGTCCCACTTCAGCCTCCAGAAGTAATGGGATTAGAGGCATGAGCCACCACACTCAGCTAATTGTTTTATTTTTGTAGAGATAGGTTGCCCAGGTTGGTCTCAAACTCTTGGCTCAAGTGATCCTGCCACCTGGGCCTCCCAAATTGCTGGGATTACAGATGTGAGTAACCATGGCCCGCTGATAATAAAGATCTAGTAGAATTACTACTCTTTGTTCTCTTTCTTAGAAATACAGATATCCTGGCTAGGCGCAGTGGCTCACGCCTGTAATCCCAGCACTTTGGGAGGCCGAGGCAGGTGGATCACCTGAGGTCAGGAGTTTGAGACCAGCCTGACCAACGTGGTGAAACCCCGTTTCTACTAAAAATACAAAAAAATTTAGCCGGGCGTGGTGGCACAAACCTGTAGTCCCAGCTATTCAGGAGGCTGAGGCAGGTGAATCACTTGAACCTGGGAGGCGGAGGTTGCAGTGAGCCGAGATTGTGCCACTGCCCTCCAGCCTGGATGACAGAGCGAGACTCCGTCTCAAAAAAAAAAGAAGAGAAATATAGACATCCTGGATTTAGACTCTAAGGAATGACATAGGTCTGGAGTCAGCAAACTTATCTTGTAAAGGGCTAGATAGGAAATACTTTCGGCTTTGTGAGCTATGTGATCTCTTTTGCAGCTGTTCAACTCTGCTCTTGCAGCACAGAGCAGCCAGTGGGATATGTACACCAGTGAGTGTGGCCGGGTTCCAATAAAGCTTTATTTACAGAAAAAGGCAGGCAGGCCGAATTTGGCCTACAGGCTACGATTTGCTGATGCTTGACCTAGCTATACTAGTACAGTGGTCCCCAACCCTTTTGGCATCATGGACGGCGGTGGGGGGAAGAAGGGGGATGATTTGGGGATGAAACTGTTCCACCTCAGATCAAAGGAGTGCGCAACGTAGATCCCTCACATGCATAGTTCACAATAGGGTTCGAGCTCCTATGAGAATCTAATGCTGCCCCTGATCTGACAGGAGGCAGAGCTCAGGTGGTAATACTCACTCATCTGCTGGTCACCTCCTGTTATGCGGCCCAGTTCCTAACAGGCCACAGAGCCATACTGGCCCACAGCCCAGCATTTGAGGACCCTTGTACTCGGAGATCTCCAGGAGTCTGGATCTTTGCAAGCCTGACACCTGCTTGCCCTTTATTCCCTGTTCACTTGGAGCATGAATGGACTGCGGAATCTCTTTTCCCTAAGCTGAGATAGAAAGTCAATTAAAAGCAACAGCTCTGCTCTAACCTCATAGAGAAAGTTCTGTCTGGTTTGTTTGTGGTGACCTGAATGTGTTTTCCTATAGGAGATAGTGGTTATAAATGGGCTTAGAAGTTTGAAGTTGAAAGTCCTTGACAAATTTCTGCTATCTCAAAATTTAACGAAAACGGAACTATTCAGAGTATTATACTTGGAATATTAATAGTTCCTTGTGTAGAATGGTGGGCTAAATTGACTTTTGTATGCTGATCTGGAACCTAACCAGCTCACCTAGAGTTTCAAACAACTGCCTAACAAATGAACTTTTGAAACATAATCTGTTTTGAATGTTAGCATTGCCTGTTATTTCATTGTTTAATATGACAGTGTTGTATTCCTAAACACTTCTCTTATTAAACTCTGCTGTATGTGGTGATTCTTTTAAAACTTTATGTCCCTAAAGACCTCTTATCCAGATGCACATCCATGACAGTGGTGCGAGCCTGTTCTTTTTATGGGTTGATTAGAGGATTGTGGTCATCTCCTTTGTCCACACTTATGACGTAGTAGTGCTCTAGGGCAAGGAAACCAGTGTGTTAGGCTAGAACTACGGAAGCACTCCCAGAACAGGTCAATCTGTTTTGAAAACCAGGCCTGACACCAAAGACAGTTGAGAAGCAAGGATTTCCAATGGCCTGGATGTGTCCAATCCAGCATGAGCCCTGCCTTCAAGGAAGCAGTGTGCTTCCTACATCCTGGTTCCCATACAGGGGATTCATTTCTAGAGGAGTTAAAGGTTTGGCCCAAATCCACCTGGATCACACCAAACACAACTTCCATCACATTCTGAAAGTTGATAATGCGGAGAGTCTATAAGCATAAGATTGGAATTTGACCATGTAATTCTGCTCTCATCCTATAGTCTTGCATCTCAAACTGTGCTATGAGTCTAGTTTTAAATCCCCACCCTACCATTTATTAGGGGGCTGACCTTAATGCTTCTGTTCTTCAATTTCCTTATCTGTAAAATGTGAATAATAATAATAGGTAATAGTGCGGATTAAGTGAGCTTTATATTTACAAATTTTCACATGAGGTATTTATTTGTTAAAAGGTGCTAAGAATGGTGTGTGGCAAAGAGCAAGGCTAATGTATTTGGTATTACAAATATATATCCCACAAAACCTCCAGTGTATGCCTGGGAGGATGCAAAACCACAGGATAAAGGGTGGCAAATCGTACTTAATAACTTAGGGAACAATTATGTTTACATTACAACAAACATTCTATCAGGAAATATAACAACATTGAGATAAAACATGACCCTTCAAGAAATACTGTGAAAATTCTAGCCAGTTGAGAGCAGTTCAGATTCCCTGGGTTTGTGTTCACTTTTCTCTATTAGGAGTGTTTTAGAGGAAACATCTGGAATATTTGGCTTGTCTTTCCAAGGATGGCTTTGAAGAGTGAACCATGTTAGTGTTTCTGAAAGATTTGACTGTCTCATACGATTGAGACTGATCTGAGCCATAGAATCTCTGTATGACTAGATTTCTAATGTCAATTTTTAAAAACTTTAAAAAAATACCATACTTCATTAATGTGCTTGTCTTTTTTGGTTTTTATTTTCCTTTTGTTTTTACTGAGAACAAATCCTCGTTGAAGTAATAAAGGCCATCTTTAATTGCGTATTTTATTTAGTCATTTGAATTTGACCTTGGTGTTCTAATGTAACAGTCTGCCAAGTACAGTGATGATCAGGAGCCTATTTGACTTGAAATCAATAGAGAACCTAAATGACTGTCCTTTCTGAAACCTGATGACAATACCTACAACCTTGGTTTCTTTGCCAGTATATAAAATAAGCTAGTGTTGAGGCCCCTCGGCCATGAATGTTTCTGTAATCACCTAGGTACCTGTTCACTCTTCGTGCCCCTCAGCCCCTGCAGGAAGGGTCTGTAGACTAAGAGGTAGAGAGCTTTGCCTCTCAGAGGATGAATCAGCAATGGCATCAAAGCCTCATCTTTCATCTGGGAAGGGGTAAAAGTATGTTTTGCTGCCTGAGATAATCGATTATGTTCTTCCAAGAAAGAGTTTTAACTTAAAACAGAAAAAGGGGTGCTGTTTGGTTTGCATGTTCCATATTCCACCAGCTTTAGGTTCTTGAATTATCAGTGTTAGTGGAACATTAGATATGAAGCAGCATTTATTGTTTTAAAATAGCTTTGTAATCAGAAAAACGAAATTACACATTAACTGTAGACTTTTTGGAAAATATAAATAACATAAACCTACAAGCCTGGGGCACTGTTGCTGATTATATAAACCACATTGGAATCATGGTATAGGTTTTTTGTGTCTTGTTCACTAATGATTTGTTATTAGTAGTTGGTGTTTATTTTAGTGGGTAATGATATTTCATTAACTGAACATACAATAACTCTCATTGGAAATGCAATAACTTCAAGCTTTTTTCTATTTCTTCACTTATGAGTTGTCTTCTCTTCCTCGTGTTTTTATTTGGAGGTACTCACTGCTTTGCTGGAGATCATTGTATATTAAGAATATTGACCTTTTGATACGTACTACAGATATTTTCCAAGTTTATTTTTCACATTTAGCTATTTAGAATGTGTAATAAGGTTCTGACTTAGGTGGTTTAAACAAGTGTCCCATTATTATTAGTTCTTGATAGTACAAGTCCCACCCAATCATTTTTTCATTTTATGTTTTCTTGGCTCTTGAGTATTGATTCATTACCAGTTGAATTTTTCCAGATTTCTCCAAAATTATACTGAATTTGAAAATCTGGGCAAGGCACGGTAGCTGGACAGCCTATAATCCCAGAACTTTGGGAAGCCGAGGCAGGAGAATTGCTTGAAGCCAGGAGTTTGAGACCAGCCTGAGCAACATAGTAAGACCTTGTCTCTAGAAAAAATTAAAAAGTTAGCCGGGTGTGGCGGCTTGCACCTGCAGTCCCAGCTACAGAGGAGGCTGAGGCAGGAGGATCACTTGAGCCCAGGAGTTTGAAGCTGCAGTGAGCTGTGATTATGCCACTACACTCCAGCCTGGGAGACAGGGCCAAGATCCTGTCTCTGAAAATAATATATTTTTTTAAAAAAATCATTTTGGAGAGTATTGGCATTTTTATAATTCAAAATATAATTCTCTTTATTCAGATCACCTGAAAAATTTATTGAAATTTCTTCCTTGCTTTGATAATTTAGTAGTTTCTCTTTAAATTTTTGAAAAGTCTGATTTCTGATGATGATTTCCATGTAATCACTTCAGGGCTTATATTTGTGTGACTCTTGGCTTCAAGTAGTTTTTAATCTAAAGTAGCACATCTTAGTATCTGCACAGAAGATGCATTCATTTCTTAGAGTGGCAGAGACATTACCTCAAAAAGATAAAATACCACTCTCTGAGGGTTCAAATGGATGTAAAACATTTGAACTGTTAATAATGATGATGTTGTTAGGGCACTTAAAAAGGAAGTTTGAAATGGAAATACATATTGCAGAGAAAATGGCAGACATCAGTGGCTGTTTAAATATGGTTGTTTACTGTAAAATCAAAGAACTTTTTCCTTTTTCTTTCTTTCTGTTTTTTGAGACAGAGTCTTGCTCTGTTGCCCAGGCTGAAATGCAGCAGCACGATCATAGCTCACTATATCCTTTAACTCCTAGGCTCAAGCCATCCTCCTGCCTCAGCCTCCTGAGTAGCTAGGAAGGACTACAGGTGCATGCCACACCTGGCTAATTTTTTTTTTAGAGACAGGGTCGCACTGTGTTTCCCAGGCTGGTCTCAAAATCCTGGCCTCAAGCAATCCTCCTGCCTCAGCTACCCAAAATGCTGGGATTTCAGGTGTGAGCCATCATGCCCAGCCCTCCCTTATTTTCTTAATCGTAGTTTATTAGAGCTGGCATGTGAATTTAATTTGCCATTATTCAATTTCCTTTAATTTACATATTAAAGAATTGTAACAGTTCTTTACCAATGAATCAAAACCATTCACTTGAATTCATTTTCTGCAGGCAGAGGCTCGTCTGCTTGAGGAACAACGAAGAGTTCAGGTTTACCTTCATGAAAGCACACAAGATGAATTAGCAAGGAAATGTGAACAAGTCCTCATTGAAAAACACTTGGAAATTTTCCACACAGAATTTCAGAATTTATTGGATGCTGACAAAAATGAAGGTGAGCCACAAGACTCATAAAACGTAGGTGTTTATTATTATCTGCTGTTTTGACATTGCTTGAGATTCTAGACTCTCAAGTCAACGGCATTACTTGCCCATGTCAGTCATTCTTAAAAAGATGCATGTGTTTGTACATCGTTATGTACCGATTTCAGACTTCTGCAGAGCATGTTGGTTTGACTTGAGGGAAGAGTGTATTTAGAGTATGACTTGCTGCATACACTTTAGCATTAAATGATGCTACCCTAAGATTTTTATTGACTGTTCTTCCTTTAAAAATTCTCTAAAATGAGGAGACCGTCATCTTATATTTCCCTTAACCACTGCCATGTTTTACCTGGGGCATGTTAGGAGCTCAGTAAAAGACTGAAGTTTGGGTTTTTCTTCTGTGGTCCTCACAAAGTAACCGTATGCTATATACATGTCTTAAATGAAGAATTTGGGAGACCTTTTCTTAACTCATTTGTTTTTATAGTTGAGATAGAAATCCATATTCTCCTTAAATATATTCATTATTTTTTTTTTTTTTTTTTTTTTTTTGAGGCGGAGTCTGCGGCCCAGGCTGGAGTGCAGTGGCCAGATCTCAGCTCACTGCAAGCTCCGCCTCCCGGGTTCACACCATTCTCCTGCCTCAGCCTCCGGAGTAGCTGGGACTACAGGCGCACGCCACGTCGCCCGGCTAGTTTTTTTCTATTTTTAGTAGAGACGGGGTTTCACCATGTTAGCCAGGATGGTCTCGATCTCCTGACCTCGTGATCCGCCCGTCTCGGCCTCCCAAAGTGCTGGGATTACAGGCTTGAGCCACCGCGCCCGGCCCATTATTTTTAAACAAATATTTGAGTGCCTGTTATGTGTCAGGCATAAATACTATTTCAATCTTGAGAATTTTAGGAAGCATTAGAGTTGTTTCTGATATATATATATATTTGCTTATTCTTATGTTAGTGGTTTCTCATAGTAAGGAGGAAAATAAACTTACAATAGCATAATTTCATTGTTACTTTTAGCAAAATATACGTATACCAAATAGAGAATATTTGGTTATAATTAAATGCTATTGGTTATTAAAGTCTAAAAACATGGTTATTGCAGAGTATTTTTCATCTCAGTATAAATACATAATTAGTAGAATGGATATGCAAAGTTTGTTTCAGTGCATAAAAGGGGTTTCTTCCTCTTTCAGATTTGGGACGCATGTATAATCTTGTATCTAGAATCCAGGATGGCCTAGGAGAATTGAAAAAACTGTTGGAGACACACATTCATAATCAGGGTCTTGCAGCCATTGAAAAGTGTGGAGAAGCCGCTTTAAATGTAAGTAAGATTTCACTGACAATCAGTCATGCTGATTATTTCCACATGTGAATTGCAAGCATGTGTTATGCATCTCTACTTCCAAATCTAAGTGGTAACATTTTCATTAGAACTCTGAGAACCTTGCTTTGGCTTTATTTTTTTCTTTGAGGCAGAGTCTGGCTCTGTCGCCCAGGCTGGAGTGCAGTGGCGCCATCTCGGCTTGCTACAAGCTCCGCCTCCTGGGTTCACGCCATTCTCCTGCCTCAGCCTCCCGAGTAGCTGCCACCATGCCTGGATAATAGTCGCCTGCCACCATGCCTGGATAATAGTCGCCTGCCACCATGCCTGGATGATTTTTGTTTTTTTAGTAGAGACGGGGTTTTACCATGTTGGCCAGTCTGGTCTCGAACTGCAGACCTCTGGTGATTTGCCCGCCTTGGCCTCCCAAAGTGCTGGAATTACAGGCATGAGTCATCACACCTGGCCGAGAAGAAAAGCTGCTAAAACACATGGTTCTTACGTCTGAATGCAGAAAGCTTCTCTTGTTTTGACTTTATTGTGCATAATGATTAATTATTTTTGATAGCATTATCAAAAATAGTGTTTTTTAATCCTTCCTTTTCTGTTTCCATGTTTAATATTGGAGTTCCTGCTGGCACTCAGCCGCCTCTAGGAATTATTAAAGGGTTTAGTATAAAGCTTTCCTTTAGGTTTTAAAGAACAATTTTATGCCCACAATATGGGAGGGAACTGGCTTAGCCGTGGATTTTGTGAAAAAGATCTCTAGGTTTTAGTAAAAACTTAAGTATGGAGTCCTCAGTGTCGGCACATACAGTGTCTTTACCGTGTGGTGATTCCAGAGCCTGGCCAGGCTGCCTGCGCTCAGATCTCAGCTCCACCATTGACGGCAGTCTGACACTTGGCGAGTTACTTCTGTCTCTGTCATTTTATTTTATTTTTATTTTTTTTAAATAGAGTGATAATGCCTCTCTCATAGGATATTTGTGAATAAATAATACATGTAAAGTGCTCAAATCAGGGCACTAATTGCTCAGCAGTGATGACTGCTGCATGTTCTTATGAGTACACACAATTTTTTTTAATTTAAAAAACTCATTTAAAAATTACCCTTCAGTTTTTATGACTTTATTTCCAAGCTAAATGTTCCTTTAAAGGGCCTGATTCACACACACACACACACACACACACACACACACACACACACACACCCCTCACCCCCGATTCAGAAGGGGCCAATTTGGTGAAGACATTTTTTCAGTAATAGAAGATGCCTTCCCAGTTGTTGATTCAGAACTCAATTTACCTATATGGGCAGCAGAGCCAAGTAAATTACTTGACTTTCCTTGAAATGAATTAAGTGGGAAGTCTGTTGTTTCATCAGATAGATTAACGAAGCAGTTTTTGTTTTTTTCATGTAAATTTCTATATACTAGGTATGAGATTGGCCTTAGGGAACTCGTGTTCTATGTGAATATAGTTAGATTTAAAATAAACATGATAGCTGGGTGTAGTGGTGTGTACCTATAGTCCCAGCTACTCAGAAGCCTGAGTCAGGAGGGTCACTTGAGCCCAGGGGTTCGGGACCAGCTAGGGCAATCTAGTGAGACCCTGTCTCCTTTAAAAGGAAAAAAGGAAAAAAAAAAAAAAAAAAAAGGGGCATTATAAATTACTTTTTCAGTTTTATAGGAAAGATGGGATATTAATTCTAATGTTCATCTTTTCCAAACCAAAGTAAGGTTCTAAATTGGAGAAAAAATCAACTGTGATTCTTATGTCCCATTGTTTTCTTTCTTGGACACAATCAGCTGCCTGATATTCTGGGCACTGAATAAATGCTGTCCGATCGACTTTGTTAATGGGAGTCTTGAATCTGACATTTACCTAACTCGACCAGTTAAAGCAAAAGTATATACCTTCTATGTAAAATCATTTCTCTATTTGAGGGAGCTTCATCTGACAGCAATGACAACACAAATAAACTGTCTTTACCAGCAGTTACATTTTATGAGAAATCAAGCTTTTAAACAATGCTTGTACTACTTAGATCTAAGCCACTTATTAACCTGAATTTAAGAACCAAAACAAGATTTCCCCCATGAAGAAGAGTTATAGCTCAGTAAACCCACGTTGCATCCACCTTCACTCGCAGAAGTCAAATATTAGTTTTTAATAGTAAGTTACTGATTCTATTTATTGTTTACATAAGAACTGTTTCTACACTGAACTCATGAAACTCTGGGTTTTTTAATTGTTGTGCTTATGAAGTAAAATGTTCAGGAAAGCAAATACTTTTCCAATTTTCTGCAAAAGGAGTGTTGCCTAAAATCCAGTTTTATTCTTGTTTGTAAACTTGCC
The DNA here is from genome assembly GCF_007565055.1 of Rhinopithecus roxellana. Classification (NCBI taxonomy): domain Eukaryota; kingdom Metazoa; phylum Chordata; class Mammalia; order Primates; family Cercopithecidae; genus Rhinopithecus; species Rhinopithecus roxellana. The sequence goes on along the minus strand of NC_044554.1, from coordinate 30,334,714 downwards.
ATTGGCTCCTCCTGTTGGAATGTTGTCTGACTGGTGTGTGGCTTCCTCGTGCCCTTCCCTGCTCTGGGCTCACGCTTGCTACCTCCATTCACCATCTCTGGGAAAGCCCACAGAATTGAAGCTCAGAGGGAGCGTGGGTGCCCAGGCCATAGCCTGGCACACAGTAGGTGCTTGATTACTTATTGTAAGAAGGAAACAGCTGCTAAAAAACAAATACTTTTAAATAGGTTTTAGTTTTTATCATTTATGCGGTAAATGTAGAAGACAGATTATAACCCAAACCATAATTATTTTCAAAACCCCACTGATTATGAAAAATCAGGAGAAAAAAAGGTTAGTAAAAGTTAATATTACTGTACATGATTTTAAGTGGGATTTAATTACCTTGAGAACACAATTTTTAAAGTTTAAAAATTTTTTGCCTAATTAAGTTGAATCATAGTGTATGAGAATCATTTATAATTAGCATATTAAATGCTGTAGAAGGCACTACCTAAGTGATTTTTTTAAGTGCAAAAAAGTGTGATATCAGTCCTGTGTCTTTCTCTGGACTAGAACACTGTATGTGTTACACTGAAGCTGTTATTGATGAAATAAACTCCTTTGAGAGGCCAAAAACAGTTTTTTGTCTGGCTAGTCCTTTTATACCACTAATTTGGTTAGAAAACCGGTTTTACTGCTAATATCTGGCCTAGACTGAAATTCTTAGAGGTTTCCAGTTTATCATGTAAGTCAAATATTTTTTGTGTTCGTTGTTTTAGAACCTACTTATGAATTTTTCTTAAGGCATTTTTTTTCCTAGTTAAAACCAATTTAAAAATTAAAGGCTATTTCTGGAAAACTGGCTCAAAGAGAATTTCCCTCATGGCATCTCCCTCTCGCCACCTAAAAGCTGGCAGCCCTCAGTGAAGTGAAACTGAAGGGAGAGCCCTCCGAACCTGGGAGTCGGCGGGCGGGGACTGTCCGTCAGGATTCCGCTCTGTTTGGAAGTGTTCTCTCCAGTCTTCAGAGAGCCTCATGAGCAAGGGCATTTGTGCTCAACTGATATGTGAGGCAATCAGCCTATTGCACTGGGGCGCCAGGAGGACTTCGGGAACTTTGCACACAAATATTCAAGGATGGGATTTAAAACTGGTTTCAAGCTGAGCAAGGAATAGGAGAAATGGCTTGTTTAATAGGCAGGTGACCCCATGCATGATTGCTGGCCCAGGAACAGGTTGGGAATGTATCGAAAAATAATCTATATTAAAATATAGAAAGCGATGGCCCCCATCCACGTAGTGAGGCTTGAAGGGGAGCATCTTGAAAGCAGAGACCATTCCTTCATGTGGTCATTTTAAAAAAAATTGAATGCCCACAGTGTGTGCCTCGCCCTGTGCTAGGCTCTTAATTTTTCTTAGTTGACCAAAGCAACTACAGTCTCCTACTTCGAATGGCTCACCTTAATGACTTTTTTGACTTTAAAATGGCATAAAAGCAATAGGCATTTATGATACTCTATCGTACATTGAAAATATTGTCACACATTCAGGTCCGGACGCAGTGGCTCACACCTGTAATCCCAGAATTTTGGGAGGCCAAGGCGGGCAGATCACCTGAGGTCAAGAGTTCAAGACCAGCCTGGCCAACATGGCGAAACCCCGTCTCTACTAAAAGTACAAAAATTAGCTGGGCGTGGTGGCGGGCATCTGTAATCCCAGCTATTCCAGAGGCTGAGGCAGGAGAATCATTTGAACCTGGAAAGCAGAGGTTGCAGTGAGCCAAGATTGCACTGCTGTACTCCAGCCTGTGTGACAGAATGAGACTGTCTCAAAAAAAAAAAAAAAAACACACACACACATTCAGTATATGATGGGTTTATTGAAACATAATCCCAAATTGAGGAGTATTTTTAGCTGCATGATGTAGTCAGTGTTTCAACTCAAAGGGCAAACAAATTTTGCAGATCAAACCAAAATCGTCGTTTCATTTATTCAGCAAGCATTTAGGGCATTCCTATAGTAGACGTGATGTCAAGAATTCTGAATTAGAATGCCTTGCCTTTGTCTTTGTCACATCTCCATGACCTCATCTGCCTAGTTTAGTGCCTACGTTGCATGTCCATTTGAAACTCACCTCTTCTTCCATTCCTTAGCACAGAGGTGGCAGCTGTGTAGCATGAGTCACCCTGCCCTCATGCTTTGTTCATCGTAAGCATTAGTAATCTAATAGGGTATAATTTCCCACAGGGTCTGGATGTGGCCTCAGAATCCTTCTCAAAGCAGTAAGCAGCCGGCCTGTCTTCGATAGCGAGCTGTCTCCTCCTCTGTCTTCTGGGATGAGTCAGTGGAGCATGGGAATTCCTCCTCCCTTGGCTCTTACTGTTTTCTGTGCATTTTCTCTCCAGTCCCAAGGCTACCATCTGAATCTGGGCTTCGTCTGGCACTTCTCTTCCCAAATGGCCCCACACCTCTCCCATTCCCATTCATCCCTCATGATAATTAGCAGTTTCATCTTTCAGAAATACCACTTAATACGTTTATAATTTTACTCTACGTTCTTTTCATCCTTTGTTTTAAACAAAGCAGAATAAAGCCCTTCCTTGTGACAATATAAATCATGTATTATACTAAATCAAAATCCTCTAATTAGCCCACATTTTCATGAACCCCGTCGTCCAGTGAAACTATTATAATATCATTCCCCCACCCCAAAACCCTGGCTAATGTCTCTATTTGTAACACAGTCATTCTTACCTTCTGTTTGTCTTAGTCCTGCTTTTAAGGCCAGCTCAAATCCTCCCTTCTAGAAAGAGCTGACCTTAACTCTTCCTATTTGTAAACCCTATTTGTAAAACTCTCATCACAAGTGTACATGTGTTTATAACTTCCTGTGCTTCCTGTCACTGCACCATAGGTTGTACAGCCCTTGAGAGCGAAGCTCACGCCTCATTACAGTTTTATGCTCTGCGGTTTCGGGCCTAGCCTCTTACCCAGCAAGGATCTGTGGATGGTAATGGTGAAGGCCATCTGCTACAGGGCTGCTGTCTCGGCTCCATGACTCTTGACCCTGCTGTGTGTGTCATCTCAGCTGGAGCCCACCATTGCGTAAATTTGCTTCACTCTACCTTCCTAGTTTTTCTGTCTTCTCTTCTTAGACACAGTCCTTCTTTTTTCTACCTGTGAAATACCTGTTTATCTCTCAACACCCAGCTCAAAAGTTTTCTCAATCACATTGGAATGGTAGCATCTCCCCCTCGAAATAATAGCACATTGGACTGTTGATGTGACATGTGCACTGCTTTATGCTTTAGATGTCCGTGTGAATGTCCCTCTCTTGTAGCAGAGATGGCTCTATCCAGTTTTGTGTCCTCAGAGCTTAGCATGACACCGTGTCCAGAATAGTGTTTCAGTATACTTACATCTTAGTTATACTTCCCATTGCTCTGAAAAGGACGTGGGGCTGCTTATGCAATACGTGAAATAAAATAGGATAAATAAATCAGAGAGTAGCAAAATAAGGATATGAAACACAAAATAAAGCTTAATATAATTCTCAAAGTATGTGCAGTGCAGTCCAGTACTCTGGTTAGAGTTAGTCGTAATTTGCCCTGAAATCATTGTAGTCAGTACAGAGAGCTTGCCACTAAAGACAGCCAGTGCCGTGGGGTACAGTCAGCTGGTAACTCAGAAGAATGATTTTTCTTGGTAGTCAGAGATGAGGATACTTTCTCCAGTGGCTCATCCTAAAAAGCATGGTAGTGCCGTGGACAGTATCATCAGCGGTACACGTACAAGGAAATAGGATATCATCAAGTCCTTGGATAGTCTGATAATTTTCCATGCATAATGCCAAAATAAAGTTCAGGAGAAGGGTCAAATAATGCAAGCTTGTAAGTTCTTGTTAATTAATGCTTGACTCTACAGTTGACTCCATTTTGAATGTTTAACACATCATTGCTCAGCAATCTGGATGTTACTGTATTCCCCTACAAAGACAGTTTTCTAAATACACATAAATCAGGCTGTAAGAGAATATTTCCTTACTCTTGGTCTTCAGGGCAGAAGTAGCAACAAAAAAGCACCTCTTTGAAACCATATCTTGATTTAGTGTCCTCAGCCTAACAGGTATTGCAGTGTGGCCCAACAGAGATGGGTGTGTTAGATACTTCAGCACCCAGCAGGGCTGCCGGCTCTAACATTGGGGTGTTGGGCTGCAGACACTGACTGAGGAGCAGTGTTGTGAAAGTTATTCGCGGTTCTGAGAATTGCTGTGTTGAAACAGGAGAAATTTTCAGAAGCTGTTCTCAGTAGCTGGCTCCAGGATTGGGGTGATGGTATAACACTCATAAAAGGCAGCACGTCAGATGGAGAATTTGATGGGCAGAAATTAGGTAGCTCTGGCAAGTTATTTTTCAGTGGAAGACTAAGGGGTAGATCCTAGCACCTTAGCAGAAAAAGTTCTGTGATTTGGATTGGGGAGCTGAATTAGAAATAATTATACAAGCCCAGTCATTTGTGAACTTAGACACAGTGAACAGACTAATGTACTACCAGGTACTTCTGGTAGATTTGAGTTTGGGTTTAGTTAGACATCCAAGATCCCCTTTCTCTTCTGTAGTTAAGTGCATGATTAAACAACTGAGTCTTGATGCAAACATTCTGTGGATGGTAAGAGAAGAAAATTGTCCAGTCATTGATAAAATTAGCTACAGAACCTTACATTTGGAGTGTATCCCGGCTTGGTTTGCTCAAAGAAGATGGGATACAGAACTGGTTTACACACGTAGGAAGAGGGTCAGATGAGAAACTCCTGGACTCTTAGAGCCATAGCTATTCCTTAAAGCTGGCTAATGGGTTTATGGGGCTTGATTTTACTATTCTTTTCTTATTTTGAACATGTTTGAAAATTTTCTATATTAAAACATTTTTTAAGAAACAAAAGAAATGTGCAGGTTTTGATTAAGTGGATGTTGGAAAGGAGAAAGTGTCTTTAGGACAAAAGGAAGCACAGTTTTGTACAGTAAGTCGAACATTTAATTACACAAAGAACTGATATATGCTGATAATACATTGATTCAGATAGCATGTATGCTGATCATATATGCTGATTCAGACAGCATGTAGCTAAATTTGTGAATTATAGGTACGTAACTTCAGAGAAACGAGGATGGTTTGGATTTATTTTGTCTTGCCATGGGATGAAGAGAATAATCATTTTCCCTAAAAGAAAATGTACACAGTTGTCATTTTGGAGTCTAAAACCAGGCTTTGCTTTTTTTTTTTTTTTTTTTTTTTTTTGAGATGGAATCTCACTCTGTCACCCAGGCTGGAGCACAATGGCATGATCTCGGCTCACTACAACCTCCGCCTCCCGGGTTCAAGCGATTCTCCTGCCTCGGTCTCCTGAGTAGCTGGGATTATAGGCATGTGCCACCACGCCTGGCCAATTTTTGTATTTTTAGTAGAGACAGGGTTTCGCCATGTTGGCCAGGCAGGTCTTGAACTCCCGACCTCAGCTGATCCACCCGCCTTGGCCTCCCACAGTGCCGGGATTAGAGGTGTGATCCACCACGCCTGGCCCAGGCTGTCATTGTTATATCCAACATATACCCTTCTTTCTCTTAATTATAGGGAAGATTTTAATCATTTCACAAGCAAATCCACTATGGATGCATGTCCCTACCCAAATTTGACTTTATACCCACATCAACTAAATTGTAGTTTGTACTGAAGTAACCCTTGATTGGTTCAAGGCCAATTAGAGACCCTGCACATGAACTTCTCTTTCCTGTCCATCCTCGCTGAGTCAGGCAGCCCTACTACTCATCTTCCTATACACTACTTCTGTTTCTGAACTAACTTAATTATTCCTTTCTGAAACATCATTCTACCTGGGAAATCTTTTCATTCTCTTCAGAGAAGTCAGTCTTTCCTGGCAAGTCTTAGTTCTACTTTCAAAGTTTAACATTTCCGTCTCTAAACATTCAGCCCCTAAATCTAGTCAACTTACAGCCCCCACATGTACAGAGTGCATTCCAAAAGGCTTCAGCCTCACCTTGAACTAAAGGAAAATGTAAGTGTCAGCCAGGACTAGGGGAACAACCAGGGGACGTAACAAAGGCCAGAATCAAAATGAAACCCACACAGTTACGGGGCTGGGATCAGGAATGTGTAGATGGTAGATCAGAATCCAAAGGCGACAATGACATTAAAGATTTAAAAATTATGGTCTGAGGCACAGAGCCATGATTCCAAGATAGATACAAATGATTGAAGCAAAAAGCAGCAGCAGGTAGGCCAGTTAAAATAATGAGAAAAGGTTGGGCATGGTGGCTCACGCCTGTGATCCCAGCACTTTGGGAGGCTGAGGCAGGCGGATTTGAGAAGAAAGTATATTCTGCTGTTGTTGGATGAAGTGGTCCGTAGATGTCAGCCAGTGATTTGTTATTACTCTTGTGAGTCCTGGGGAACCCAGAGGAACTCCCTCTTCAAACAGATGTTTTAGCTGAGTCTGCATGTGTTGGAGAGTTCTCCAAATGAACTCTCATGTAGTTTATGATGCTTAGTAAAGGGAAGACTTAAAATGCGCTCATTCCAATGCTACATGTATATGACTGAAATCCAGGAGCAACTGCAGCAACATTTTTGAATTTAGACCAATAGAGGCTTTGGGGGAGGAGCATTTTCTTGCTGGCATTCTTTAACATTGCCAGGGCATCACCATGAAAATAATGAAGGTCAGGCACGGTGGGTGACACCTATAATCCCAGCATTTTGGGAGGCTCAGTCGGGTGGATCACCTGAGGTCAGGAGTTTGAGACCAGCCTGGCCAACATGGTGAAATCCCATCTCTACTAAAAATAAAATTAGCTGGCTGTCATGGCATGCACCTGTAATCTCAGCTACTTGGGAGGCTGAGGCAGAAGAGTCGCTTGAACCAGGGAGGCAGAGGTTGCAGTGAGCCAAGATCACACCACTGCACTCCAGCCTGGGTGACAGAACAAGACCCTGTCCAAAAAAAAAAAAAAAAAAAATGAGAAAAGAGAGTACTTGCTAAATTGTTAGTATTTTTGTCTCAGTATTTTAAGTTTTAGACCACGCTCCATCTGAAGAACTGTTGGTTTCTGCTTATTGAAAGAGGTTAGGTGATAGAGTAGAAAAGGCCTATTAAGAAAATGCAAGATTATTTCTAAATGATTTTTGAGGTCTAACATTTTTTTGCCAGTTAATATCAAAATTAATGTTTTCCCCTGAGCACACACAGACTGGCAGGGGTGGACACCACAGAACCATGCCGGGTGGTGGGGACCTCAGAACCATGCCGGGTGGTGGGGACACCACAGAACCATGCCGGGTGGTGGGGACACCACTGAGCACCTTCCCAGATAATGGTCTAAGTGCATGCTCTGCACACATAACTCTCTGTGGTTTTTTTTCTGAAACTTTTGCTTCTCTGTGTTTTGCATGGAGATAATACTACTTGAAGACCAAGTGCTGATGCTAATGGGAAAAACGACACTGCCCCCAAACAATTGCACGATATGTTTTTGTTACTTAATGGGGCCTCATTTCTCTCCCCTTCTTAAGGAAAAATTATCTAGAGGTAAGACTGGACAGTGTTGAGCCAGGTCCTGGTGTCCTGAGGTTGAGCGTTGTTGTCGACTGCCTGTCCTCAGGGAACTCTCCTAAAGCTCTTGTAATTGATCTGCTCTCTTTAGCCCTTTGCTGGATGAAAGGTGTGGAGGCTGAATGTACCCTCAGAGGTAGTGCAGGCAAGAGCAGCTTTCCACAGACTGTCAGATCTGTCCCCTCAGCCTGGAGAGCACCAGTTTATGTACGTGAAATGGTGAAGGAGGCTCCCCTCGAGCCTGTAGCACCCCAGTATTCCTCTTTAGCAATATTCTTGAATGGTGCTGGGTTATTAGGAAGTGTTTGAGTGTTAAAGTATCACTTGGGATCACAACTGACCCCCAGAAATTGTGTGTAAATATATACCAACTCTTCATGAGATGATGTCCTCAGACCTCTCTGTATGCCGTATTTGGTTTACCTTTTTAAGAAAGAGTAGGATAAAAAGTTATGTGAGACTCTTAACGTGTATTTTCTCTTCATGAAATTGGCTTTTAGAATTATCCTTTTAGTGGAAATGTATGGAATAAAAGGTCGTAATTCAGTTATCATTATTATTATGTTGCTGGTTCAGCCATTTAGAAAATGATTTGATGAATGCCACTTCACTATAGGTACTTAGAAGTATGGCAGTGGTAGCAGGCAGACACGGCCCCAGTGGGCAGCACTGAGATGTGCCCAGCAAGAAAGGCCGTTAGCAAGGAATTGGCAGGTGTGATTACTGTTGGGATGGGGTTTGGGTAATCTAACAGGGCAGCCTCAGCCTATCTTGGAAATTCAGAGAAAACATCCCTGAAAAAAGTGTTTGAGCTGGAGAAAAGAGTTAAAGCTAGCTGGGCAAAAGGGGATCCCAGATAGAACAAAGCCCCTCAGTGGGCGTACACACAGCCCATTCTAAGAATGAAGAAACCAGGTATGACCTGAGGTAGAAGGTAAGCATGAAGGCAGCATGGGCTGGCCAGACCAGGAGAGACCTTGAAAGCCATGTTGATGATATTGGCTTAATCCTAAGGTCTAGAGGAAATCAATGGAGAGTGATACAGTCATGGAATCGACGGGATATATGTGCTTGCTGCCATATAGAAAGTGGGTGAAAAGGAAGAAGAGTTGTTACAAGTTGTGATGGTTAATATTGAGTGTCAACTTGATTGGATTGAAGGATGCAAAGTATTGTTCCTGAGCGTGTCTGTGAGGGTGTTGCCAAAGGACATTAACATTTGAGTCAGTGGGCTGGGGAAGGCAGACCCACCCTCAGTCTGGGTGGGCACAATCTAATTAGCTGCCAGCGAATATAAGGCAGGCAGAAAAACGTGAAAAGGCGAGACTGGCCTAGCCTCCCAGCCTACATCTTTCTCCTGTGCTGATGCTTCCTGCCCTTGAACATCAGACCCCAGGTTCTTCAGTTTTGGGACTCGGACTGGCTGTCCTTGCTCCTCAAGCTTGCAGACAGCCTGTTGTAGGACCTTGTGATTGTGTAAGTTAATACTTAATAAACTCCCATATATTTATCTCCTATTAGTTCTGTCCTTCTGGGGAACCTTGACTAACACACAGGTATGCCAGTTAGGTTAGTTAGGTTTGTTGTCATGGTTCAGGTAGTGATAGTGGCCCACTGGAGACTGGGCTGGTCGGGGGGGGGAATGGAGAGAAGAATGATGCAGGGACGCTGGCTCTGTAACCAACAGGTTTTGCGTTTTGACAGTTGTTAAAACTGGATGATGAATTACATGGGGTAAGTTTTACTGCTCTTTCTAATTGTGAATATATTTGAATTTTTTCCACAATAAAACGTTGAAAAGAAATGGACAGGTTATGTGGATCGAGTGGATTCACAGGAGTCATGAGTGGGAAAGCAGGAACTGAGTCCCGGGGCCCTGATGAGCTGCTGGGTGAGTGGTGGCACTTGCCAAGAAGAGCTCCAGAGAACGCAGGACTGGGGAGTGGATCAGGCCATTCGTGACATAAGGCTTTGGGAATCCCATGATGGCCCAGGGCAGGCCACATGGGCTCACCTGGGGGAAGTTTGGTGTAGACATGAATGTGTCTGTCCTCATATAACAACTGCAATCATGTAGGAGTTGAATGAGCCCTGAGGGACAAGCCTGGGAGATGTCCTGTTTCTTACATGTGAAAAGCTCCCATGAATACATGGAGGGTCCTGAGTCAAACCCATTACTACTTATTTTTTTAAACCTCAAACATTCATTCTTTGTTTTCTTGAAAAAAAACATCCATTTGATCCAGCTGATCTCTCTCCTTACAGTTTTATAACCTCTCTTCCATCGTTTACCTCCCGAATGTTAGATCTACTCCCCTTTTGAACATCTTTTCTCTATTTCCTTAAAATTCTCTCCCCTATATTATTCTAGTGTGTTCTTTGTCTGCTCCTTGACCAGTTCCTAAATGGCTTTTCTCTGAACCTCAAATGCTAAATTCACATTTTCAAGGCTAGATTTTTTTTTTTTTTTTTTGAAACAGAGTCTCGCACTGTCACCGGGGCTGGAGTGCAATGATGCGATCTCGGCTCACTGCAACCTCTGTCTCCTGGGTTCAAACGATTCTCCTGCCTCAGCCTCTCCTGCAACCTCTGTCTCCCGGGTAGCTGGGATTATAGGTGCCCACCACCCCCCGCCCCAGCTGATTTTTTGGTATTTTTAGTACAGATGGGGTTTCCCCATGTTGGCTAGGCTGGTCTAGAACTCCTGACCCTCATGATCTGCCCTCCTCGGCCTCCCAAAGTGTGGGGATTACAGGCATGAGCTACCGAGCCCAGCCAAGGCCAGTGTTTTGACACACTTCCCTTAGTAGCTTCCATGCAAGTCCTCCCATCTCACCAGCCAGACTGCTGTAGTTGAAAGAATTTGGGAATTGGAGTCTGAAGACTTCTTTACTCCTGGAGATTTGGCTTTCCATGTGAGAAGTTGTTCCTGGCGTTCCTTGGGAAATTGGTATTTTTCCAAATTCCAAATCTGACGAAAAATGGCCAAAAAATTTTGAGAAAATACAGAAAAGTATTATAATTCAGAAACGTTATAGTCAACAGAGAGACGTCACTTGGTTCAGAGGAGTCCACCAATGACAGATCGCAAGCAAGAGCATGGAGTAAGTCGAGGCTGGCGTTTTCGGGAAAGAGGGTGAAGGCGTGTGGCAGGGAAGCCGTGCAGGCTGCCAGGTCAGGCTGCCAAGTGGGCAAGGCCTTGTAAGGTGGGTCTGTAGCCCCTCTGCTGCTAAGGGTGAATCATTCTTGCAAATAAAATAATTATTAATATTTATATACGTAACATACTATACATAAATCCTGTGAGTGGTCTTCCAAAAAAATAGCAAGTTTTGGAAGCAAATTGAGTCCTTAAATTGGCAGTTTTGACACGCAGTTCTTTGTAGGGCTGTTAACTTGTTAAGAGATCCTGCATGTTACCGTATTCAAAAACTACCCAATAACGTTTCTAGCATTTTCCAGTGTTTGAATCCTCACTGTAGGCTGGAGCACTTTGTAAATACTGTAACAGAAGGAAGGCAGAGAGAAGTATATCTGAATGTTCTGGAATAATTTGATGTGAAATCTGAAAGTGATCTGAAATCTGAATTGGCAGAAGCAATAAATTTTCAGTGGCAAAACCACAATTAGGTCAAGCAGAAAATATTTTCATTGTTTAAAAGAAGCAAGCTTATATGAAATAAGATATGGCCCAACTTGGAGGTGCTTTTGGTTCACTCTGAAGATTAAGACCATCCAGGCAAAGTGGAAGAAGTTTCCCTACGTCTGGGATAGCCATGAAACCAAGAGCAGCCGGGCGCGGTGGCTCACGCCTGTAATCCCAGCACTTTGGGAGGCCGGGGCGGGTGGATCACGAGGTCAGGAGATCGAGACCATCCTGGCAAACATGGTGAAACCCCGTCTCTACTAAAAATACAAAAATTAGCTGGGTGTGGTGGTGGGCGCCTGTAGTCCCAGCTACTCGGGAGGCTGAGGCAGGAGAATGGCGTGAACCCGGGAGGCCCCGGAGCTTGCAGTGAGCCGAGATCGTGCCACTGCACTCCAGCCTGGGCGACAGAGCGAGACTCCGTCTCAAAAAAAAAAAAAAAAAAAGAAAGAAAGAAAGAGCAAGACTGTCTGGAAGTGCAGTTAACGCTCTGTGTTTTCACATTTTTAAGATGGTAATTTTAAAATATTAAATGTCTGCAATCCTGCCTTTGACTATTAAGTGATTTTTATTTGGCAATTATTTTGCATTAAGTTCCCTTTTAATGGTTTCTCTTACCAAATGTTTGTGTCAAGTGGAGACCATATTTATATCTTATTGAACTTATCACAATATATTCATAATAATAATAAACCTTGCATTTATTATATAGAGCTTTTTTTAACAGGAAACTTCTGACACTCCTAGTGTAACCCTGTTGCAGAAAAATCATTCATCCTTACTTTTACACATGATTTTTTAAAAACAAGTAAATCAATCAAATGTTATAAAAAATGCAGAATAGGTAGAATTGGGAATGCTGATTTCTGGCACCTGAGCCCTGCAGATGAATGGGTCGGTGTTGTGGAAACATGGGCGTGCCCCAGCGCCAGAGTCTGTGCTTGGCTAGGGGTGGTCCAGAGCTCCCCCACCAACCTTCCCAGCCCGGCTCCCGCGCAGCCGGGAGCCAAGCCTGTTTCTGCCGCCAGTTCTGGCAGTGTGCTTAGCTGTGACAGACAGTTCTTCATCTGTAGAATGGGGATGAAAACAGCACCTGCTTCCCAGCGTGGGCTGTCGCGGTCCCATGAAGGGTGGTGGTGGCGTGCACTGCATGCCCAGCAGCAGCGCTGTTTTTCTTATTAGCACTTAGCTCAGTCTCCTTTGCCTTCCACTGTCGCTGCCTTCCTTTGGCCACAGCAGCCTCTGCGGCCAGCTTTCGCGTTGCATTTCCATGTTGTTCCTTGTTGCGGGGAGGCCCCTTTGCTGCCCTGCGCAGTGCTCTGCCCCTCTTCCCGTCCTGCGGTGAGGCCCTGACCCCCCCGCAGCGCCACACAGATCCGCGCCTCTGGTTTGCAGTGGGTGGGGGACCGCAGTCAGACTCGCGCCCTGAACCCCGCTTTCCCTCACGTTGCCTGCCCAGCCGGGCTGATGACCGACCTCTGCGGCTAAATGCCTTCTCCAGCTGAAACAGTCCAGACTGTTTAACAAGGAGAAATTGGCAAAGCAGAACTGTCGCTTGGAAAATGCAGGTTTCATGATCTCTTTGAGTTTTCACTGTTTTTAATGCAAGCTCGAAATCAATATTTAGTTTTGAGTGTGGAGAATAGATTGTTTTTTCTTTTATGTATGTAAACAAAATGTCCTATGTGTTTCAGTGATGGTACCAAAAGTATTTCTTGATCTTATTTCTTAACTTTGAAAAGGTATCTATAGCTTTTAGAATATTTTGTATACTAGTACCTGCATTGTATACATTAATACACAGTTTAATCCCCAATAACCAACTTTTGTTTCTATTTCTGCCCCCACTTAAGGACCCCAAAATGTATGTACAGACAGTGCTTGATGTTCATAAAAAATACAATGCCCTGGTAATGTCTGCATTCAACAATGACGCTGGCTTCGTGGCTGCTCTCGATAAGGTAGGTGTGTGACGGTTGTGACTTGCCTGTAGTATATATGGATGAGGCGTTTGTCTCTAACTGTATTCTGTGTAACACAGGCTTGCGGTCGCTTCATAAACAATAATGCGGTTACCAAGATGGCCCAGTCATCCAGTAAATCCCCTGAGTTGCTGGCTCGATACTGTGACTCCTTGTTGAAGAAAAGGTATTAAATGACCCTATGTTTTCTTAGTATACCTGTTTAAAATCTCAGCTTTTATATGAGGAATTAAAACTTACATTATATTTTACATACATTAAATTGTAAATTTTGTGCCTCATGAGAAAATGCTTAAACATAATCGTCTTTCCGGTTCAAAATCTGCATTCCCTCCCACTGGCTGTTTTTAAAACAGAAGGTGTCTCAGTGTATTGTGGGACTTTGGTTATTCTCCATCCAAGTGCTAACTGGGCCCCACCCTGTTCGCTTCTGAGATCAGATGAGATCGGGCACGTTCCGTTCAGGGTGGTATGGCCGTGGATTACCTTTGTTATTCTGTGTAGTTTTAAATTTGTTTTCGTTAGATGAGTTTCTGTTGCTGTTTCATATTCTTTGCTTTTGAATCTTATTTCTCAATTGATATGTTTTCTAATCAGCGTATGTATATTAAGATCTGGAAGCAATATAATATATAGCTTTCTCCTCTGCGTTGTGTTTTGAAGTTCTCACTGATTGTTTTGTTTGTGTGTCCTGGTTTCTCTCAGCTTCTCTTTCACTTTAAGTTTCTTTCAGTTTAGAGATGCTCTACTCCAAATATCACAACAATACGTTTTAAAGATTTTAATGAAGCCAATCTCCTTCTGGCTTTCTGTTGCAATAGTTTTCCCCACTCCCAAATTATACTGGTTTTGATATTAATAAATTATATTTGAAACAGCTCTTGAAAGCTAGCATAACCCCAATACAAAAAAGACCGAGAATACCCGCACATACCAGAATGAAAAGACTGCAAACAAGTGTCACTTGAGAATAGAGTTGCAGAAGTCTTAAGTAAAATATTAACAAGCCAGATTTACCTGTGAACTAAATAATAATTCTTCAAAACAGAGTATAGCTTTCTAGGAACGTTAGGATAACCCAGCAGTACTAAGTCTGATGTCATTTACTACATTAACAGAGAACTGTGTAAAAACTATGTGGCCTTTTTGGTAAATGATGGGAGAACATTTGATGAAGGTCAATAGCTTTCTCTTAACCCCGTTTACCCAAAGCCAGTGAGAAACTCTGAGTGTTTGATTTTTTTTTTTTTTTTCCTGTTTATTGCAATAAACAGGAATATTTATTCCTGGTTTAGTGTGTAATTTAACAAGTCGGATCCTCTCCAGAAATGAGAAGGGGCTTTAAATTGGAAGGCCTCTTATGACTTGGTTTCATTCTGGGGGGCTGCATGTTATGACTATGGAGGTACTCTACTGGGTCTTCAGTTTGTTTGACAGAACACTTAGTATCGTTAGTATCGTGGGTTTTTGTTTGTTTGTTTGTTTTGATTTTTTGGGTTTTTTTTTTTTTTTTTGAGACTTAGTCTCACTCTGTCACCCAGGCTGGAATGCCAGTGGCATGATCTCGGCTCGCTGCAACCTCTGTCTCCTGAGTTTAAGCGAGTCTCATGCCTTAGCCTCCTGAGTAGCTGGGACTACAGGCATGCCACCACACCCAGCTAATTTTTTTTTTTTTTTTTAGTAGAGATAGGGTTTCACCATGTTGGCCAGACTCGTCTCCCAACTCCTGACCTCAAGTGATCCACCCGCCTCAGCCTCCCAAAGTGCTAGGATTACAGGTGTGAGCCACCGTGCCTGGCCTTAGTGTCCTTTTTATCCCTTGTCTTTTCATAAATGTCCCTCATCAAGTCTACTGATTACTGGTTAAGGCCACTGATGCAGACAGAATGGCAGAGACATTTCCACAGCATCTATTTAACGAGTGTGTGTTCAGCGAGTGGAGTCAGGGAAGGCACTAAGTTAAACTGCTCCAAGGGAAGAGGAACACCCCGACCCAAGAGTGCCAAGAATAGGGCTGGGTTTTCTGAACCAACTGTTCTTAAGTTGGAGACACCTCTTCTCCAGTTGGAGACACGTCTTCAGAGTTTCTGTGGTGGCTGATTCGTTTTATATGAATCAGGGGTGTTGTTGATAAAGCGGTCTTGTAGAAAAGACCTGTACAAAACTTCATCTACCTTTAAGTCACCTTTGAATTATTGTTTGTTCATAGAGTGAATCAGTTGTTAAAGGACAATCATCTCTTGTACATATAACTACAGAGGGCAGCAGTTTAGTAGGAATTTAAACCCCTTCATTATCTTTAATGACTGGGCCATGAAAGGGAATCTGTGTGCCTTTTTATTTCTCCAAAGTTAAATTACAGCAGACTAGAAAGCAGTTGGTAAAGTGAATTTCCTTTCCTGGAGTTTAAGTGGATTATCTTAAAGGCAAACTTCTTCAGAATGTTTTTGGAAACGTTTTATAAATATCTCCTATTGGTTTTCACCTTGGATATTCTAAATGACTATTTCATAATCTTTTCTTCAATGATGAGGTTATGGTATGAGATTGCCAATTTGTAAGGAAAGTCATCCTTCCCTCTTTCTCTGCACTAATCTGATGAGAACTGATCTTTTGAATGCTTGAACCTGCTTTCTGGCTGAGTGGTGCTTGTTTAAATGTACTGATGTTTTAAAACATGGTATCTTTTTTAAATTTTCAGTTCCAAGAACCCAGAGGAGGCAGAACTAGAAGACACACTCAATCAAGTGGTAAGTGCTTCAAGATCATATCCATTTCCAGTAGCTGTGTATTTCACAAGCTGTTTGTCATGCTATTGATAGAGGGCCTGTGAAATGTGAAAAGTAATAATCATTGATTTTATTTTGAATCTATGGTTTTACTTCCTAAATTGAGTTACTACTTTTAGCATTCAGACTTTTCTCATTAATAGTCCAACTCACTGAATTAAGGGATTCACAAACTTTCAAGACTCTGGGGTGGAGTTTTTGCCATCATAAACGTTGGCATACAGACCTGCCCAAAGCCAAGGGCACATCTTGGCTCCTGGCTTGTGGCCGGTGACAGTCGGCTCTGCACTGTTGGCTTGTGTGTGTGCTTGTTAAGTGTGTTGTCTCGGTGGCTTTGCCAGATGGTTGTCTTCAAGTACATAGAAGACAAAGACGTATTTCAGAAGTTCTACGCGAAGATGCTCGCCAAGAGGCTCGTCCACCAGAATAGCGCGAGTGATGATGCCGAAGCCAGCATGATCTCCAAGTTAAAGGTGAGTTTCATCTTCCTGAAAAATCCCAGCTTCCGAGTCATTATTATTTTTTTTTTTTTGAGACGGAGTCTCACTCTGTCACCCAGGCTGGAGTGCAGTGGCCTGATCTTGACTCACTGCAAGCTCCGCTTCCCGGGTTCAGGCCATTCTCCTGCCTCAGCCTCCTGAGTAGCTGGGACTACAGGCGCCCGCCACCCGGCCCGGCTAATTTTTTTGTATTTTTAGTAGAAACGGGTTTCACCATGTTAGTCAGGATGGTCTCGATCTCCTGACCTCGTGATCCGCCCGCCTTGGCCTCCCAAAGTGCTGGGATTACAGGCGTGAGCCGAGTCATTATTAAAACAGCTCTTAGTCTCTCCATGTTATGAGGCAGGCAGAGGAGTTTGTGCAGTGGTTTGTACAAGAAGCTCTGCCGCTGCTCTTCTGAAAGCCTCCCACAGCTATCGCTCTACTCTCGTTGGGCCCCAGTGCCTTCCTGACCCCTTCTCCCCAACCCCCCCGTGGGGCTTCCATCCTACCCAGGCCTGGCTGGGCTCAGCTCACCATCTGTGGGGCCTCTCCTGCCTCCCACACCTTTGGCCTTGGAGCGCATTCACATTGTGCTGGCCTGGAGCTGAGTGGAGGGCTTGGTTACTTTGCTGTCGGCAGCTCTTCCTCCGCCCCCTCCTTTGCACGCCTGTGTGTCAGCGCTGTCGACTGCTCTTATCTGACTTGGAGCATATTTTACTGTGACCTGAAATTATGTGGGTGTCTTTGTCAGCGTGGGCTGCCGTGAGAAAATACCATAGACCAGGTGGTTTAAACAACAGAAATTGTTTCTCACAATTCTGGAGGCTGCAAGTCCGAGATCAGGGTGCCTGCTGATTCGGTTCCTGGTGCGGGCCCTCTTCCTGCTTTGTAGGCAGCCACCTTCTTGCGGTGCCTCACGTGGCAGAGAGAGTGCAGAGCTCCTCTGCATCTCTTACAAGCACACCAGTCCCGTTGAGAGGCCCCACGTTCAAGACCTGATCCCTCCACATAGCATCACATTGGAGGTTTGGGCTTCAACACAGGGATTTTGGGGGCACACAGTTCAGTTTCTGGTAAGAGATAGAGACAAATTATTTCATCATTGTATTCTACCATAGTGCCAGGACACCTTGCTCTTAGATGCTCACAAATTGTGTATGAATTGTGTGTGCGAAGACTTCACTGTGCAACATAGAGCTGTGGGGTTTTCGACAGTGTGTTAATATTAATCCATGCATATTTGTACTGTAAAATATAGCAAAATGTTACTAGCTTTGCTAGTAATTCCATATAATTATATATTGTATACTCTGATTTCTCTAAGAGTCCCTTGTATACATTTATATTTTTGTACAAATTAATAAGACAGTCATCTGGGTTCTTCTCAGCAAGCTTGCGGGTTCGAGTACACCTCTAAACTTCAGCGCATGTTTCAAGACATTGGCGTGAGCAAAGATCTGAACGAGCAGTTCAAAAAGCACTTGACAAATTCAGAACCCCTAGACTGTGAGTATCCGTGTGTCTGTCTGTTGTGTTTACAGGCAGAGTTCTTTGTACCAAATGAAGAAATGACAAAGTATTAGGTGAAGATGGGAGGGACTTCGTCAGAAATTCACAAACTAAGAATCAGGAGATTCTTCCCAAATGCCCAACCCTCCTCCCCCAACTCCCGTGTGACATTAGGAGATGACAGCCCCTGAAGTGGTGTCAGCTGTACTGGGGCGAGGTCACCACCTGTTGGGATCTGGGGAGGGTCTCACAGGCGTGGTTTTGTCTTGTTGTAAACCTTAGCTTGAATCCATTCTAGCATTTATTTTCGTGTTCACTTGGCCTGCATAGGTAATAGTCAAGCTGAAGACCTGTGGCTTCAGACTGGGATTAGGGATCAGTACAGGCAGATACAGGTGGTTCAGTGCTCCAGGAGAGGCAGCTGGGCTGGTGTTTTAAGGCCTCGCATAGTAGTAGGATGGCAGATTTATGCTTACGTCATCTTTTGATCATCTTTGTCTTTTTAAATGAAAAATGGAGAGTTTTATTTTTCCCAAATCAGGATTAACAATTCCATAGTAAAACTAGACAGTTTTGCCAGTGGGCTTTTTAACTATCTGTGAAGATGAAATTACTGTTACAATTTATAGACCATGTGTGTCTTTTCACAGTAATAACTGAAACATACACTGTACTGAAGTTAGCAGTTTTCTCCTGCTTGTGAGTTTCCATGAGTCTGGGGCTGTGATGATGCTGGGCCTGGCAAGCACAGGCGTGGCTTGAGTGGACTCAGTGATTCAGGACTGAAAAGGAAAGCAAGGGAAGCAGGGCAGGCATGTGACAGCAGAATTCTGAGGTGGAAGCAAAATGAAGATTCTCACTCTTTGGAAGAAAAGAATATCTGGCTCTTGCACTTTTTGCTAATTTTAATTGAATAAAATGTTCAATTCTTAATTTTATATTCAAGCAGGATTTTTATTTAATGTGCTTTTTAATAAAGAGCAATCCACATTCATCTGAAATGATTGAATTTTTCAGTTTATAATTAATGTATTCCAGAATGTTCACTCTCTCCTCTCTTCCGCCCCCTAGTGGATTTCAGCATTCAAGTGCTGAGCTCCGGGTCCTGGCCCTTCCAACAGTCTTGTACGTTTGCCTTGCCGTCAGAGGTAAGGATGGGTTTATCTGCCATCCCTTTAGTGCTAAGTGGAGGGTGGGGCGGGGCAGCCTTCACTGTGGAAGGGGATAGGCCTGCAGATGGCCTTCCTGCTGGCTGGCTGCGTCACAGTGAACCGTGGGAGCAACACTCAGGGAAGAGCCCTGTGCAGTGGGGCAGGTCTGGATGTCTGAAGGTGGGCTGGCTGGCCCAACTCTACAGACATGCTTCTTTATTGTAATTGGAACCTAATTAGTTGTATAATGAACACCTTGACGAACCTGCTGGTCTTGAAGTATGAACCTTTTTTAGATCGTACCTTCCAGTGCTTAAAGCGCTTTACAAGAGAGGCAGATACCTGGTGTTTGTGTTTTACTTTTATATAAGCACTGACTTTGTACTGTAAGCTTGGAACAGTGTGCTTTACTTAGAAACACTGCCTGTAGGACGTGGTGAGATCTGTATTCCATATAATGCTGTCCTTTTATCTAGTTGGAACGTAGTTATCAGCGATTCACAGCTTTCTACGCCAGCCGCCACAGTGGCCGAAAATTGACGTGGTTATATCAGTTGTCTAAAGGAGAACTGGTAACTAACTGCTTCAAAAACAGATATACTTTGCAGGTAAGATCACGTTTTTGTCTTAAAATGTTTCTATTCCAAATGAACATAAGGCAAATTATAGAAATCATTAGCAGTTGATTCAGCAGGAGAATCTAGAATTCAGCTTCTGGTGAAATAGTAGCAAGTTTAAAGCATGAGTTGTAAGAATCAGATGAGCCAAATTCCAGTTCTTTCTGGCGGGGGAACAAGTTATTTAATGATCGTGAGCCTCAGTTTTCTCCTCCATTAATGGGATGTTAGTGCTTATACTTGGGAATTGATGTGAAAATTAAATAACATATTTAGTAAGTGTTTGGCACGGCTCCTGCCTGACACACATCAAGTGTTCAGGTAGTGGCTTAAAACGCTGGAGTTGCGTGCATTTAATTATAACAGCTCTCCACCTTTGACAAAGCAGTTTCACATTAACAACAGTGCTTACAACGATATTGAGTACAACCTAGTTTATAACTATGTAACTAAGAATATTTCCATTTTGTAGGTGAGAAAACTGAGGCTTGGGTTAATTGAAGTGAATTTCTCTGAATCCTAGCTTATCTATAGCTGAACCAAAATTTCAGTTAAAGTCTTTTCTCTTAAAGTTCAGGCTTGGCCAACGTGGTGGCTCATGCTGGTAATCCTAACACTTTGGGAGGCTGAGGCCAGAGAATCGCTTGAGGCTGGGAGTTTGAGACAAGCCTGAACAACATAGCAAGACCCCATCTCTATAAATTTTTTAAAGTAAAAAGAAAAAAAAGTCCAGGCTCTTTCTACTTCCACCTTTGTACAGAGCAGGCTTCACAAGTAATGGCATAATTTAGTCTCTGAGAAGGTTTCACTGATAAGCTTCTGAGAACAACTGCAAGTCTATGTTTAAGTATTAAGAAACTTCAGAATGGGTTGTTCTGCAGACTCAAGCTGCTCATTAATTTAAACTTTTCGTAAATCTACTCTGACTTAAAATTGTTAAAATGCATAGTATTGTTACGCTGGCTCCAGAGGTCTTTATCAAGTTGAATGTTTCCTACTAAATAATTGAAATTTTGTTTCATTTATCCCCAAATATTCATAGAAGAATCCATGTGTTCGACTATAGTACCTGGAATTTCAGTGTCCAGTTTTTGACAAGGCGGAGGCTTTGCCTAGGGTGTGGCTGCCATGTTAAGGCAGCCAAGAGTGGGCCCAGTAGAAAACATTAGCAACACACTCATTCCCTTGTGTCTCTGTTCAAGGTCCTGGAAGCACTGTCGTCTGCGGGCCGCCCTGAAACGGGCATGTGGCAGTTTTTGTTTGTTTCTCTTTTCATTGACTGAGGCCTTGCCTGGGCGAGCAGTGGCTGACAGTCATGGGTCATTACTTGTTGCTGTCGATTATGCAAGAAAAGAGGGAGAAGAGAGGGAGGAGTCTTCAGGGGGCATTCATTCGCTCGCACACACTCAGCGATCAGGAACCAACGCGTGCTACCTGTCTTTTAGAAGATACTTTAGGGCCGGGCACAGTGGCTCAGCCTGTAATCCTAGCACTTTGGAAGGCTGAGGTGGGCAGATCACAAGGTCAGGGATTCGAGACCAGTCTGGCCAGCATGGTGAAACCCCATCTCTACTAAAAATACAAAAATTAGCTGGGCGTGGTGGTGCTCGCCTAGAGTCCCAGCTACTCGGGAGGCCGAGGCAGGAGAATCCCTTGAACCTGGGAGGCAGAGGTTGCAGTGAGCTGAGATTGTGCCACTGCACTCCAGCCTGGGTGACAGAGCAAGACTTTGTATCAAAAAAAAAAAAAAAAAAAAAGAAAACCTTTAGGGCACTTGCCATTTCATACTTTACTTACTTTTTTCCTACTTTCCTAGTAAAGTACTTAGGATTAGAAAACCAAATATAATTTGATATTTGTGTTGTTTTACATCAATAATGTGCCAAAAGATAATACTCCTTAGCTCATGTGCCAAAAACAGATTTGGAGATTGATGCTTAACATGTCCACATATACCAGGTGTGTGTATATGTGATTTTCTCTATTAATGAGTGGGGACATATCTATAGTATATATCTACATAGACAATACATTTTTTGAAAAAACTTCAAATTATTTTAATGTTTGAAAACATGGAAAATGAATGACTTTGGGAAGATGTTGCGTTTTGGTGGCGTTGCCACGTTTTATATTCCCTTTTAAATAGATCTGCGCTTTGCTTGTACTTGTTTAAAGAATGTGTTTCATAAATAAGTTCTTCAAACTTAGGCTGTATATTTTTGGAGGTGTTTCCACACATTTAAATTTTCCTTCTTTTTCTTTTCTATGGGGGGCCTCAAAGGCATCTACATTCCAGATGGCTATCCTGCTTCAGTACAACACAGAAGATGCCTACACCGTGCAGCAGCTGACCGACAGCACTCAGATTAAAATGGTATTTTCATCTCAGTCTCTTTGTTCTATCAAGTTGCCGTTCCCTTGTTCTCGTGGATATTGTTAGGAAAGATAAGGGAGAGGATATGGACATCTTTAATTTGAAATAGATGTTTGCTTCATGAATATGAATATGTTCTTATTCCAGGATTTTAATATGCATTATAAAAGTCTTAATTTTAAAACTCAGTGTTGAGCCAGGCATGGTGCCACATGCCTGTAGTCCCAGCTTCTTGGGAGGCTGAGGCGGGAGGATCACTTGAGCCTGGGAGGTCGAGGCTGCAGTGAGCTATGATCATGCCACTGTACTCCAGCCGGGGTGACAGAGACCCTGTCTCTTAAAAATAAAACTCGGTGTAACACACACATACTCCTCATCCATGCATTTCCCTCATTCACTTAACCAGTTCTTAACTGTTTCTCCAGCTCGGCTTTTCTTACTAAGCTTAAATTTCCGCCTTAGTATTATTTTTCCTGCTAGTCATATTTTTTATTGAGATATATTTCAGATAATAACATTTCACAGAACATAAAAGTCATTTTAAAGTGTACACAGTGGTTTTCAGTATATTCACAAGCTTATAGAACTACCACCATTATCCACTTCCAGAAGGTTTTATCATCCCAAAAAGAAACCTGCACCCATTAGCAGTAACTACCGACTAACTCCCAGCCCCTGACAACCATTAATTTACTATCAATTTGCCTGCTCCAGACATTTCATATAAATGGAATCATATAACACGTGACTTTCTGTGCCTGTCCTCTTTCCCTTAGTGTATACTGTTTGCAGGGTGTGCCCATGTTACAGCGTGTGTTGGTACTTCATTTCTTTTTGTGGTCGAATAGTCCAGTGTATAGCTGGACCACATTTTCTGTGTTCATCAGTTGATGTACATTTGAATTGTTTCCAATTATGAACCATGCTGCTGTGAATACATGTTTTCAGTTTTCTTGGGTGTATACCTAGGTATAGAATTGCTGAGTCATGTAGTCACTCTGAATTTTTTGAGGAACTGCCAGACTCTTCCACAGTGGCTGTGCCATTTCATATTCTTACCAGCAGCGTATGAAGTTTTCAGTTACTCCGTATCCTCTCCAACGTTTGTTATTTTCTTTTTTAAAAAAATTATAGCCATCCCAGTGGTGTGAAGTAGCATCTTGTGGTTTTTACTTGTATTTCTCTAACAACCAACGATGTTTAGAATCTTTTTGTGTTTATTGGCCATTTGCATATCTTCTTTGGAGAAATGTTTGATCAAATTCTTTGCCCGTTTTTCAGTTGGATTATTTGTCTTTTTGTTGTTGAGTTGTAAAAATTCTTTTAATATTCTGTATACTAGATCCTTATCAAATATGTAATTTGTAAATATTTTCTCCCGTTCTGTGGGTTGTCTTCTTACTCACTTTCTTATATGCACATTTTTAATTTTAATGAAGCCTGTATTATCTATTTTTTCTTTTCGTTGTTTGTGATTTTGGTGTCATTTCTAAGGAATCATTGCCTAGTCTGAGGCCAAGGACTATTCTTTCCCTGTTGTTTGGTGCAGACAAACTGGTCAAAAGTCAATTGGCCATAGGTATACGTGGGTTTATTTCTGGATTCTCAATTCTTTTCCAGTGATCTGTATATCTATACTATGTCAGTATCACACTGTCTGGATTACTGTTGTTTTGCAGTAAATCTTGAAATTGAGACCCCTGTGTTTTTTCACCCCAAGATTATATTGGCTATTGTGAGTCCCTTATGTTACCTTATGAATTTCAAGATCAGCTTGTCCATTTCTGCAAAAAGTGCAGTTGAGATTTTGATAAGGATTGCACTGAATCTATAGATTGCTTTGGGGAGTATTGCCATCTCAACAGTATTTTAAGTCTCCCACTCCATGAACATTGGATGTCTTTTCATCTATTTAGGTTGTCTTTTCTTTCAACTGTGTCTCATAGTTTTCAGTGTATGCATCTTGTATGATTGTCAATTTATTCCTAGTTTGTTATTTTTGATGCTAATGTAAATGGAATTGGTTTTTAGTTTTTTAATTGAGACAGAGTCTTGCTCTGTCTCCCGGGCTGGAGTGCAGTGGTGCAATCTTGGCTGCAATCTTGGTGCAATCTTGGCTGCAACCTCCGCCTCCCGGGTTCCAGCAATTCTCCCGCCTCAGCCTCCCAAGTAGTTGGGATTACAAGCACAAGCCACCATGCCTGGCTAATTTTTTGTGTTTTTAGTAGAGACAGGGTTTCACTATGTTGGCCAGGCTGGTCTCAAACTCCTGACCTCAGGTGATCTGCCTGCCTCAGTCTCCCAAAGTGCTGGGACTACAGGAGTGAACCATCGCGCCTGGTGGAATTGTTTTCTTAATTTCACTTTTTTCTGGTTTGTTTTGAAACAAGGTCTCACTCTTGCTCAGGATGGAGTGTAATAGTGCAGTCACAGCTCACTGCAGTATCAAATGATCCTCTCTCCTCAGCCGCCTGAGTAGCTGGCACTATGCCCAGCTGATTTTTGTATTTTTTGTAGAGATGGTGTTTCACTGTGTTGCGCAGATTGGTCTTGAACTCCTGGACTCAAGTGACGTTTTCACCTTGGCCTTCCAAAGTGCTGGGATTACCCAGGCATGAGCTACCATGTCAGCCTGTTTCACTTTCTGATTGCTCATTGCAAATGTATAGAAATACAACTCATTATTATATTTTGATTCTATAACATTGCTAAAGGTTTATTGGCTCTAATTTATTAGCTCAAATAGTTTTTGGGGGGATTCTTTAGAGGTTTTTCATATACAGCCATATTATCTATAAATACAGACAGTTTCGCTTCTTCCTTTTCCTATTTGGCTGCCTTTTATTTCTTTTTTGTTTGTCTTTGTTTTTGCCAGATTCTTCTGGCTGGAATTTGTGGTACACTGTTGAATGGATGTGGTAAGAACAAGCGTCCTTGTCTTGTTACTGCCCTTACTGGGAAAGCTTCTAGTCGTTTACTGTTTAACTGAGATGTTAAACAGTGATGGTGTTAGCAGTGAGTTTTTACTA